>NW_007377641.1:56732-65007 GCF_000475195.1 Diaphorina citri
CCCCCTTTTTTTTTTTTTTTTTTTTTTGGCTGTGCAAAATAACTAAAGACAATACTTCTCAACTAAAAATATTTCAAGAAATAACAGTACAAAACTGCAAAGTTGTACGCATAGCCTCAGAAAGTTAGGTCCGATTGAGAGCGATCTAAAGTAAAAATAAATAAAGAATAATAATAAGTGCACCCGCCTTCCCTATTTACTTTGCAAAGTTACAAGCGATAATATTTCTCTAACAAAAATACTTAGAAAAACTTGACTAACTGATGCACCTAATCCTTTTTAACTGTTGACTTAAGACAAAGTACTGACGGTAAGAGTTCATTTTCGTATCACATTTTAATTTGAATAATTCGTAAATAAATATTTGCTTTCTTTTTTCGTTTTTCAAACTTTCAGCGAAATTTCGAGGATGAGGAAAATATTGTTTTACCTCTTTTACTTTCGAGTGTTTTAGCTAGTGGCGGAACATTATGAAAGTTGGATGCCCTAAAAATTCGTGGAAATGCCAAAGCTACAGTTGAAAAATGTAGGCAAAAGGGTAGTATAGAACGTTTGAAATTAGTGGAGATGTACGAGTATGCATCCACAGAGAAAATGATAATGGAATATTTAGGAAGAAGTACATAGAAAGAAAATCAAACCTGAATATTGAGAAAAACATATAAGTCATAAGAGAAAGAATGAAAGCTCAGATTATTCAGAAAATAAACATTTAAGTGATTTTCTTTTTATAAAAATCCAGAAGAAAAGGAAAAAAATAATATGTGATTTCAATACGAAATGAATTGGGGAAGTTTTAAATAAAGAATATATATTATGAATTTCCGATTTGAAAGAAGAAAATATAATATACGAAAACGTTTTAAGTATTCAAATAATGAATTCCATCATTCTCAACTTAAGGATGAGTGGGGAAGGGAAGGAGAGAAAGGAACACATAGGAAAGAAGGTGGTTGGAGGAGATGAAGAGAAGTGGAGTAGGAGGAGGAGGAGGAGGAAAGAAGACGGGATGTGAAGTTTGTGAAACGTGTGTGGAAAGGTGTAATGAATAAAAAAAAATGGAGAAGAAAAAAGCTAGAATAAGGAAGAAGAAGACTAAGGAGGAGGAGAGGAGGAAAGGAGGAGAGGGAGGAGGAAAAAAAAACACAAAGAAAGAGAAGGAAATGGATCTAGACGAGCAATATTTAAATGAGAAAGGATAAAGAGAAAAAAATCTTCTCACACTCACACATGATCACAAAATTTCAATTTAATAAGCCTTTTAAATAAAATAAAAAATACCTTTCTTGACTTTTGAATGAGAGGAAAAAAAAATTACAAAATGTGTGTTGGAGTGAGAGGGAGACAAGTGTGAGAGCTTTGTGAATGATATCTTCTGGGACTTTCTTCAATACAGGGTTGCTTGGGTGAGTCTTTTTTGCTACATACCTAACTAATGTTGTGTCAGAAATTGTCATTAACAGAGTAGATGGTGAGTCTCAGATTCCTGTGGCGGAGATTGAGCTTCCGAGGAGTAAAATATTGCAAAATTTGTTTAAAAACATCCCCACGGGTCCCAATTGCCTAAAAAAGATAGACGGAGGAATGGAAAGAACACAAATTTTGCTCGGTGGTAGAACGTTATAAATGTCATGGTTTTCCCAGGGTTTGAAAACTTGTTGACATTATCTAACACAAATTTATCGAAAGGTGCTTCTCGCTATCTCTTGTTGGGTGAGCTTTGGCTCATACAACACGATTTTCATGAAACATATACCTCTACCGACTTTTTCAACAGTTCGAGATATAGTGAGACCTTGTATAACACATCACTAAGGTGAAGAAAATTCACTCAAACTTTTTTTTCCTTTTTTTAGGAAGACGAAAAGAAATCTTGATGGAAGTGTGAGAAGAATTTAAGAAAGAAAGGAGGAGGTGGAATCTAAACAGGAGAAATAAATGAGGATCCTGAAGGAGGAGGAAAAAGAGGAGGAGGGAGGGAGGAGGGAGGGAGGAGGAGGACGAAGAGGGAGAATGCCAAATATTTTACAATCACGCTTCAAGTTCATCAGATTTGAAATTCCTCCAACATCAGCTTCATCTTTGATTGATTGAAGTTCATCTTCAATTCTGTGCAAGAAAGGAAATGTGATCATTTGATCAAGTAAGTTTGTTTTGATTGTTCTTCGTTTTTTCCCCCTAAGGAAAATGTCAATTTCGTCGAAAAATTTGCTATTAGGTGACCATACGTGTGCTGAACATTCTTCAAAGCTCAAGGTAGGTTACCTACTCGTTTTTTTTTCGTACCTACTAAATAAATAGATAAGTACCCACATAAGTAGGTAATTCTTTTTCCTTATTACACTTAAGTCCTTAACAAACAACACATTATTCTCCATGAATAATAATTAAACGACCGAAATTTGCAGGAAATGATAAGCATCGAATTTTCCACCATGTTGATTTGGACTGGGCCATTATTTTCGTCTGAAATTCGAACGACCTGCACAAGGAAATTTGCCAGAACGCATGCAATCTTCACTGCGCGAAAGAATCGAATTTTGTAGATGACTCAACTAGTCCGACCCCCTACATATTGTCTAAGTAATACCTGAAGACATATTCGAGCGGAAATACTGCAAAATAATTGCACAAAATTACCAGGACCTGACCCCAGGTGCCCGAAATAATAACCATCTATTACCATATTACCCGAAATAATACCAGACATGCAGTTAGACTTAAGAGGTGCCTAGGTATATTTTTCTTTTGTATGAAGAATGAAGATAGGTAGTAGGTATAACTGAAGTGTATACTCGTAGGACTGGAGGTATAATGCCAATTGATATTTAGAAAATTATATGACATTAGAAAAAGTTCGGTGAGTTATTTTTTTGTCTACCTTCTGTTCTGTAAGTCATATAGCTTTGTACATATTTGGGATAATTATGTCATACCTAACTACACTTGTAATACCCTATTTGACATTGGATCGGTTTTTGGCAATTCATTTCCAGTAATTTTTTGTTCTTTTTCTTCTGCTTCTTCTTCATTTTACTGATTTTATTTAACGTGGCAGGATACTCTGAAATGAGCTCTTCCACCCAACCACATTTTCTGGCTTTGAGTGAGTCATTAGCTAAGAGACATTTTTTTTTATATCTTCGTTACATTCCTCAGAGAGTTATCAACCAGATTTTTCTTCGAATTTTGAATCAACTCAAATTTTGATTCCATGTCCTATTCACAGAATGTCATCAATTGAAGATATTACGTGGTAGGTATGTATTTGGTGCCCATCTCATTTTTTTTTTTTTTTTTTTTTTTTGTACCGCACCTTCAATTTTTTTTTTTTTGATCCAAAGTTTCACGCATTGGTCCGTGTGTGTGTCTGTTTGTCTGTCTGGCCGTCTGTCTGTCTGTCTGTCTGTAAACAAAATATCTCGAGAACGGTAAGAGCTAGAGACTTGAAATTTGGTATGTAGCTGTCAAATGCTTCTGTCTCTCTGTAAACAAAATATCTCGAGAACGGTAAGAGCTAGAGACTTGAAATTTGATATGTATCTTTCAAATGTGACAAGGATGCGACACGAAACTTTTGGTTAAGACCGGTGCAACGCTTGGCGGCATTTTACTTTGGCGGTTTTCGGTGTAATTTAACAATATCTCGGGAACGGTATAAGCTAAAGACTTCAAATTTGGTATGTAGTTCACAAATTTTCGGTGTAAATTAACAATATCTCGGGAACGGTATAAGCTAAAGACTTGAAATTTGGTATGTAGTTCACAAATGTGACAAGGATGCAACACAAAACGTTTCGATGTTGCCAGGGTAATTTGGTTTACAAAAAAGACCCTTGATTAGAGTTGGAAATACGACTCGTTAACTTTGCGAAGACCACCAGTACCCCCACAGATTAAACCAGCAGATCTGAGCCACAGGATTACACTCCAGACAGTGCAGACCTCTGGTGTTTCGATTCCAAAAATATTGATGGTGAAGCTCGGGGCAAACAGTCCATAAATAAAACTGATAACTGGAGAGATGGAAAAATTAAACGATATTTTTACATGATTATTTTACACTTTATAGGCTGGATAAACACATTTGCTCTTCGCTCTAGGGCGGATTATTTGTTATTTGTACCCGAGTGCACAAAACTGTAATATCCTGAACAATATTACGGTTCCCTTTTTTCCCCTCCGCCTTCCATCCTTCTTCAACGAAATGACGTCACAGGATCGACCTTTCGAAGTTTACAATAATGTCTACCTAATTTTAAGATCTTTACCCTGTTGATGAATACTATTTCTTTCTGTTCCGTAAAAAAAAACTCGTAAATATCCATTTATATAAAAAAAAATCTTTACCCTGCTCAATTCTGGGTTACGTTAATGTGAGAAGACGGAGCTTGTCGCCAAAAGTGGAAACCACTGTCACAAAAACCATAGCAGTTATAGGACATTTTGGTAGTTACATTAAACCTCTGGAAAATATTATCACTCGGTTGAATAAGATCAAACAGATTTTGGATTTCCAACAGAGAGTTAGGATAGGATTAGGGACGAGAGGATTGGATTTAACAAGACAGGATGAGTGTATGGACCTATGGGCAGGAATATCCTTCTTTGAGCACAACACAAACTTGCAAACCACACCTAGCCAGCGGCTATCCTCAAAATGAAGCTAATAGAGAGGAAATACCCTCGTAAAGCCTCACACAACATCTTTTTGTGGATTATTACAAATTTTGTGGTCTCCCATATTTGTTTTTCTCGGTTGACGAAACTTGTTTCTCGTAATGAGAAAAGAGTGTTCACTTCAAAGAAAGATGTAACTGTGTTTCTAATGTCCCTGGATTTTCTAATGACCACCCCCTTGGGCCTTATTAGAAAACAGTTCGCCAAGGAAATATGGAGAAACTTTGACAAGTAATGTGATTATGATTGCCACAATTAATTTAGGCATGGTCAAATTCATTGGTAGGATTATTTCTTCGACTGTCTTTTGATGAGAATATTTCTTAGGGCATTTTTGTTTGAAGATTTGCGTTATTGAAATGCTACTGACGATGGAAGTTCCAATTAGAAATAAAGAAAATTTTTAGTCTTCTCAATGAATTTGACCGTGTCTAAATTATTGTGACAATCATAATTATTCTACTTACTCGTACATTGATAATATTGATGTCTATATGTAAAATTATCAATGATTTGCCATTTAATCATTCTTGCAATCTGAAAATCTCGAATAAAAATCATGAAAGATAAAGATCATTTACCACGAAAAGTTGTGGAACGGGAATTAAAAATACTCCCAAAGTGTTCAAACAAATTAAGAGAAATATTGAAACAAATTCATTAAATAAAAATAAAAGTTTTTTCTCAATTGGGATAAACTTTTTTGCCACGAAAAAAATAATAAGAGTAAATATCGGAAAGATCTTTTTAATTTATTTACAGGGTGTTAAAATTGCACATAATAATATCATTAGAACACGATAGATATCAACAAGTTGTAAACTAGGAACTCGTCCATGAGCATTCACCCTGTATAATCTTCGAAAAACTTTTTTTTTTAGGCAAGAAAATACTTTCTAAAAAGATGTCTCAGGGGCACTCTTATAATACAGCTTGGCAAACATACATTGACTGTGATACGCCTTACCAATCTAACTTCCTTGTTTTTCCGCGTTGCACAATGGAGGAAAAGCTCCCAAAATTCCGAAAAGAATTGGTTAAAACACAAAAAGACATAAAAATGGGATGCGGAAAACTTTGTTCAAAGTAATTTAAAGATTGAGAAGAATAAGAAATTGAAATGCAAGAAAATTAAAAAATCTTTTTATAAATTGTTTAAAAGTTGGAAAAAGTACATTTTTTCGCTCCTCAAAAAGTGCGAAGAGGCCTCAAGGGGTTATGGTTGTTGAATTGTACCATTGAATCGAACGTTTAAACTCCTGTTTATCTTTAAAGTTTGGAAAAGTAAGTTTTACAATGGATATCTTCCCCAGTTTTAATTATTTTTTAGAGAGCACGAAATTTGGAGTACTCTCCTGTAAATTAGAACAAAGAAACAGGTTGGAAACTCCGGAAAGGGTTTGCATGATAAAATCTTGTCTCTTCAGGATCCAATTTGCCCATTTGTGTTTTGTTTTTCAATTTTTATTCATCTTTAGATTTCTATTAAATTTTCTTATAAAAAAAAAGGAGAACAAAGGATCAAATTCAATATCTAATCCTACCAATAAGTCCAAATTTGATTGAGGTTGACAGTGAACCCCTCACAAGAAATCTCAAATTATTGAAAATTCCAAATTTCGCAACGTCAATCCTAAAAGGAAGGGAAAAAACTTTCAGCAATATTGAAACTGATATGTGTAATCGTTAGCAACCCAAACAATATTGAAAAACTACACTCCTACCTAACCAAACATCTCAACAAAATTGAACCAACAAAAACACACGGGGGCCTTGTCTGGTTTGATAAAAGAAAATACAAGTTGACAAAAAAGTACAAGATGAGGGGGATCATGACAATGTAAGAAGAAATAACAAAAGTCATCGCACTGACCATATGAAGAGGGAAGAAAATACAAAGGTAAAAGATAAAGACGTGGAAAGAGGAACCAATGGAGAGGATGGGAATGGCATGAGGAACAAATCAAATGAACATCGGGATATCTTTTATGAAAATTAAAGAAGACGGAAAAACTCTCGACCTGGAATATGCCAAAGAGGGGGTTATGGTTGTTGAATTGTACCATTGAATCGAACGTTTAAACTCCTGTTTATCTTTAAAGTTTGGAAAAGTAAGTTTTACAATGGATATCTTCCCCAGTTTTAATTATTTTTTAGAGAGCACGAAATTTCGAGTACTCTCCTGTAAATTAGAACAAAGAAACAGGTTGGAAACTCCGGAAAGGGTTTGATAAATCTTGTCTCTTCTTGGATCCAGTTTGCCCATTTGTGTTTTGTTTTTCAATTTTTATTCATCTTTAGATTTCTATTAAATTTTCTTATAAAAAAAGGAGAACAAAGGATCAAATTCAATATCTAATCCTACCAATAAGTCCAAATTCGATTGAGGTTGACAGTGAACCCCTCACAAGAAATCTCAAATTATTGAAAATTCCAAATTTCGCAACGTCAATCCTAAAAGGAAGGGAAAAAACTTTCAGCAATATTAAAACTGATATGTGTAATCGTTAGCAACCCAAACAATATTGAAGAACTACACTCCTACCTAACCAAACATCTCAATAAAATTGAACCAACAAAAACACACGGGGGCTTTGTCTGGTTTGATAAAAGAAAATACAAGTTGACAAAAGAGTACAAGATGAGGGGGATCATGACAATGTAAGAAGAAATAACAAAAGTCATCGGACTGACCATATGAAGAGGGAAGAAAATACAAAGGTAAAAGATAAAGACGTGGAAAGAGGAACCAATGATGAGGAGGAAATGGAATGAGGAACAAATCAAATGAACATCGGGATATCTTTTATGAAAATTAAAGAAGACGGAAAAACTCTCGACCTGGAATATGCCAAAGAGGACAATGAAGCCCTCAATGGAGAAGGGAAGGCAAACAACAATATTGTCCCCTATATGAGGGATATTATTCTAACATGTAGAGGGATTATTATCCCAAGAGGGAGTAGATTTAGTGGAACCACAACAATATTGACAGCATTGTTGTCTCGTACCCCATTGAATTCACATTGAAAAATCTGTACGATATACCTTTGTAGTTCATACTCATTCCAATTTTTGCTTTTTTGATGCCAGCTTAAGACTTTCATCATTTTATTCAATTAATTCAATGATCTAGCCTTGTAATAATCTTGATATTCAATGATCTAGCCTTGTAATAATAGATAATGACAAGTTTAGTTAGGTCTACATGTCGAAGGCAGTCTTACCAAAATTAAAATCAATATTATTTAGGGTTTTATGTCTTGAAATAACATGTAGGCATGTAGAGGTAAGAATGTTTTGAGGAATGATGAGAGTTGCTTTTCTGTATTCTCTTTTTCTTGCCTCTTAATGATTATGTAATACCTATTTTTACATGATTATTTATAGCTAAAGGGATGTATCTTCAAAAGTGTTTTTTCTCACCCTGTATGAATGAATTACAAATATTAAATGTTTCATATTTATGAATAGGTATTTAAGAAAGAAGGAAAAAAAAATGGAAAACTTCTGAGCAATTAAAATATATGGAAAAAATATGCCAAATAAAATTTCCCTTTTAATTACTTACTATTATTTGCATTAACTTTTTTTT
>NW_007377641.1:65017-70742 GCF_000475195.1 Diaphorina citri
TATCATTTTATTAAATCTTGATAATATTCAATGATCTAGCCTTGTAATAATAGATAATGACAAGTTTAGTTAGGTCTACATGTCGAAGGCAGTCTTACCAAAATTAAAATCAAGCGACAAGATAAAGCGGACATGACCTCACATTGGCTCTTCCACTTTTTTACCTAGACCATAATATTATGTTTACTGACATTGGTAGTATTTATACTTTGTTGTATTTCCACTCCATAGAAATGGATAGATACAAACAAAGGAAGGTTGTTTTTTAGCTGGAGCTTTTTTTTCTACTCGACTACAAAGTCCACCATCAAAGACTATTCATTTCACTTCCTACAGCAAAGATAATAAAGGAAATCACAGCATTAGGAAGTTATTATTTCTACTTCTACCCAACCGTTAAAGAGTCTATCCAAAGAGTTCCTTTCATTTTTAACTCGCTTTTTTTTCTTAAAGTTTCCTTTAATTAAGAGAGGAAAAAAAAATGTAATTGGGTGTCCTTAACTTTGCTCTCCTGTCCCTTCTTGTCTTTCTCCTTTGTCCTCCCTTGTGATCTCTCTTCTTTCAGATTTTTTCTCTCTATTCTCTATGTCCGTTGTTTATGTACTCTTCATTGTGAAAGATTTTTTTTACTTTTGCTTTTATTATGAATTGTGAAACTGGATCTTTTGTCTGAAATTAATATAAAGGGAGATAATAATAGATATCAGGCTTTTCTCCTTTTTTTACCTCAGTTATTTTGTTGATTTTTTCCCGTTGTAAGGAGGGGGGAACTGACGGACAAAGGCGGTCGAAATGTTTCAATTTACAGTTTCGAATCCCGTCTATCAGTTTAATTACTTATTTAATGGATTTTTTTTTTTTTTGTTGTTCATTATTTTTGTTTGTGGACAATATTGAAAAAAAGTACCTCCGTAATAAAATGAAAATAATGATTGTAAATTCTAATAATTTTAAAAACCAAAGGAGTCCTTATCACCTCCTTTACTTTTTTATATTAAATGCTCATTCAAAAATCAATTATCTTCGAAAAACACCCATAAGATCTTCCTCTTAAGATGGCAAATTATTATCAAAGCGCAGAAAAAAAAGCCCTCGAAAGCAATCAAGTCAGATAAAAATCTTCCAAAGTACATGAAATATGTCCCCAATCGAGTACCAACTACCATCCAAACAGTCTCCCGCCCCGATTTGTCTTATCACAGAAGTACAAGTCTGGGCTTTCCTCACTTTGCCCTGTATTGCTTTTTCTTTTCAATTTCCAGTCATTATTTATAATAAGTACAGACACAAGGAGGAAAGCTTAAAATCTTGGAGAAAAAAGTGAGGAAAAAATGGGAAAAATTGATTAAAAAATAATTGTACAAAAAAAAGGTCGTGAGGATGCAGAGTGGATGAATTTCCCCGAGAAAATGTTCTGGACGCTTGAAAGAAAGATCACCCAGAGTGGCGAAAGTTATTTGGAACATTGTGATTGGTGCAGAGCTAGATTTTCCAATTCGTAAAAAAGTAAACAATCCACGTCAAAAAAGTAAACAATCCACGTCAACGAGAGGCTGTCTAAATATAATCTTCAAATATCGGGGAAAAACGCGCTACTTCGTTATTTCGGTTGAAATCTCCAGTGATAAACCAAGTTTTGAACTTCACCAAACGCCCTTTGGTATAAAAAATACTCCCGCAGGCATCAGCCCCTGTGCATCCTAGCTGAAAGCTCTATTTTTGCCGATAATATGTGCTTTAATAAGTGTCACTGGTGTTTTTTAGTAATATGAAAAAGAAGAAAAAACTTAAAAAAAAAAAAAAGAGGGGAAGGAAAATAAAGTAGAATGGGGAAGACAAAAACTCAAGTCTGGGATGGTAATTTTAATTTTGAAGCCGTGTTTTTCAGGAAATTCGAATTTTACCAAGAAAGGCAAGATCGGTTTTCAGGTAGCGCTCCGCCCCGACAAGTCAAAATAGTTTGACAGTGTAGTTTACAAAATTACTAATAGGTAGGTAGTAGTTACCCAGGCATGGATTTCTGCGATTCCTGAATATCGTCATTCATTTTCAAAAGAATCGATATTTAATTCTCAGTTCGTCATTCAAAGTGAGCAATCCAGTTTGCCAAGTTATTTTTCGCTAATGTAGGTATAGGTACCAATTTTAGACGCTAATAAGTCAAAATGAGAAATTAGGAGAGGGAGGGAAAGAATCTAATACCTAGATACAATAAAATTTTATACCTACATACAAAGTAAAAAAATGGAATTAAGTTGGATTTGATTCTATTTGCTGTGCATGCTTGATGTTAGAAACGTTTGTGCTCATTTTTATTGAAACTGTATACCTAGATACTTACGGTAAATAATATGAAAAATTATACATACTTAGCACTGGTACAAGTGTAGGTAAATATGGATAATTCCTTTGGGCGTAATAAATACGGGTATTTCCATTCGAGCAGAAGAAGGGGAAAGGAAAAATTAGGGAGAAAAAGGATAAAATGAGAAACAAGAGGATCAGCAGATAGTTTCCCAAATTTATACATACGTAGATCACTATTTTTTTTCGGGAAAAATAGCTGAGCAATCTCAAACTGTAACCTTTTTTTATAATACTTTTTTTGTTTTATTTTTACAAATAAATATTGCAGAAAATTATTGCTACAATGATAAACAAGAAAATAAAAAAAAATATGTTAAGTGTAAGAGGAGTCCAATGTGCGGTTGCATGTGTTGGACTCCACCGTAGATAATTAGCCCATCTACGGTGGAGTCCAACATTAGCCCATCCTTGCATCTTAAGTGACGAAAACATTCCCAGATTTAAGTTAAACTCATCAGCTCAAACCTAAACTAACTCGAGTAAACTTAAGTATAAATTAAATACCCCTCCCCCAACTCCCTCCTCCGGAAAGAAATAATAATAATGGATCCCCTTGGCTTTTGATTTTCGTTCGAGATATAGCCGCATCGACAAAGTCGCATTGTCAAATCGTTATCAGAAACTGTCCAGAACATTTTGTCGAGTCGTTCGTAATAAAAATCTTGTTTGTTTCCCAAAGAGGACAATAAAGTAAGGAAACAGGGAGGAAGAGATGGGGAGGAGGGTTCGAAAGTAAATGATATTGTTTCCTCACTTTTACACCACGTGACGGGAGGTGTGTTTGGTGAGTATTTCGTCAGGAAACTCATTTACCTATGATAATTAAAAAAAAAAAAGAAAACCTACCACTTAGTGAAGAAAAGAAACCCGTTAGTGGAGATGACAAAATTTCCATGCGTAAATTAGTATAATCCCATTTCTGTTTGTGTTTTATTCTTCTTTTTTCCCTGAATGGCAAAAGGGAGTCTTTCCGGACGACAAGGACCCAGGTAAAGCCAAATGGGCCTTAAAAGTTAATAAGAAAAACAACCTTTACCGTGCTACCTTTAAAGCCAGTTTCTAACCTTCCCTTTACGTGGTATTGGTACCTTTAGTTTCAACCATCTTATAAAGAAGCGAAAACACTGTGCTGTCAGTAAAATCTCCCTCATCCCCCACTCTCTTATTTAGTCTTTTCTACAAGAAGGACAGCAGATGAAGGATGAGGAGGAAAATAGAATTAATGCATTTACATGTTTAGGTACACGTACGACTGAAATTCATGTTTCTGATGTGTTTATTCTCAGATTTTAACATTATATTATGTTGACACACTAAAAGGCCTGAAACATACATGACATCATACCTACAGATAACTTTACATAAAGTAAGTAGGTAGGTAGGTATACCTACATATACTTTCCAGGAATAGGTTATAATCTGCACCAATCCTGGCATTCTTAAATTTCTTTTCCAAATGTACGGATAGAGAGGGTAAAAAAGCCTATGAAGGATGAGGAGGAAAATAGAATTAATGCATTTACATGTTTAGGTACACGTATATGGCTGAAATTCATGTTCCTGATGTTTTATTCTCAGATTTTAACATTATATTATGTTGACACATTAAAGGCCTGAAACATACATGACATCATACCTACAGATTATTTTACATAAAGTAAGTAGGTAGGTAGGTATACCTACCTACACTTTCCAGGAATAGGTTATAATCTGCACCAATCCTGGCATTCTTAAATTTCTTTTCCAAATGTACGGATAGAGAGGGTAAAAAAGCCTCAATTTTAGTCAAAACTGTAAGTTAAAAGTTGTACCTATGTATGTCCATATGTATTAAAGTTAAAATAAGCTTATAAACCAAACTGAAATGGATAATGTAAAATTAACTTGACGTTATACGTTAAAGATAGCTATGATAGGAAAAGAAAAAAAAAAAATAAACTTTAGGAACTGTTAAGAAAAAAAGAAGATATCATCGGTTTAAAGTTGGAAAATCCGCCCCTTCTTCTTAGCTCTATGTTATACGTTAAAGATAGCTATGAAAGGAAAAGAAAAAAAATAAACTTTAGGAACTGTTAAGAAAAAAAGAAGATATCATCGGTTTAAAGTTGGAAAATCCGCCCCTTCTTCTTAGCTCTAAGAGATTTCCAGTTTAGGTTAATGGGTAATACTTGTCGAGTGAAACCTCTAATCCTTGTGTTTTAAGTCGAAATAAAAAGACTCTAAAAGCTTCTGGAAAAAGCTGTGTTAATTGTCGAAGAGGATTTAACTTTACGACGCGATGCTTCTATTTTGGAAATCTTTCGATTTCACTGAGTTTTACTTCATAAGCATAGGAATAAACAAGAATAAAAGATACACAATATGTAGGTATTATCTATGTACAATATTGTACATAGCTATCTAGCAATAGTGTTATTAATTTATTTAGGCCTTTAGTTAACTTAATCCTTAAAACTTTTGTTCCTATCTTGTATCTACTTACCACTATTTTTAGATTTGCCAAAAATGACGTAATTTTTTCCTCCTCCAAACAAGAGAGGATTATAAGAAATGATTTTAGGGGAGTATGGGGATATTTTTAATAAACACTTTTTATGGCACATGTCATAAAAAATATGTTTGAACGATTTCCGACGTACATTTCGTCGAAAGTTTCATGCAAACATGTTTGCATATAAAGTATTAGCTATAATAATCCAAAGCTTGTGTGTGCAAGACTTTATAGGCCCGTATTTGTTTCGTAAAAGGCGAAATTTCATCATAAAACTAATAATAAGTTAACCCTTGATTGATGAGATAACAATGGTTGAATAAAGATCAGAATTGAAGAGTAGAAGAAGAAGAAGAAAAAAGACCGAGAAGAAAAAGAAGTAGAAAGGGATGAACAAAGAAGGAGAGGACGACGAAGAATATGAAGAAGAAGAAGAAGAAGAAGAAGAAGAAGAAGAAGAAGAAGAAGACAAAAAATCATGTGATTACTATGTATGAATAGGTAAAATCGAACTCAGTAATATTTGTTTCTCCTATAGGTATCTCTACTAAATTTATAACTCTGGCCTAGCTAGTTTATCTTCAAATCCAACAGCACCTATTTTTGGAAAGGTATTTGTTAGCAGAAAGCAGACCAATAAGTAGGTAGATGTTGCAAAACTAGAAGGCAAACCAAATGTTACAAAATTATAACTTTAAAGAATATAAATAGGTACATGAAAGCTTTTATGCCTCCTTCTCTCTCTGTCTGTGTTTCTTTCAAGCGAAAAAAAAAGAGAGAAAAAAATCCAAGATCCCCTATCCATTTTTTTTTTTTTTTTTTTTTTTTTTTTTTTAAAATACTATATAAACAGATACAAGTCTGATA
>NW_007377641.1:71599-117481 GCF_000475195.1 Diaphorina citri
ACAATTTTTTATTGATTACCTACGTTGAAAAATACTATCAATTTATCTACATATTGGTGTTTTGTCATCTCCACCAATATTGCTTATCATACGGTCTGGGAGTTCAGGCATCTCCACTAACAACATGGAAATTCCGTCAATGTAAATTACATTTCATTTTGTCCTGAAGTACAATTTACTAAGTCCTAGTTATTTACAAGTTTACTATCACTTTTTGTAGATCTATTATCTACAATCTTCATTAATTGAAAAACAATAGGTGTTATACCTAAATATAAATTTGATATCTAACTTTGAGCAATGGTTTTTACTCTCTCAAAACAAAAACGGGTTATCAAAACCCCCTCTACATGTTTACATAGATCCACTATCACTTTTTCCATTATAAAAATGAAAATTAAAGGAAAACGAATATCTTTGAGAGAAGGCTTAATAAATTTTATTACCTTTTGTTTTCGGCGAGGGTGAAGCATGTTGGGTGTGGAGTGTAAAGCTCCTTGTTGAATTATCTTTAATATTTTCCACCCGAGCACTTTATTGTACCCGAAAAAAAGTTATACCATTGTTTTAAATAGATGTGTGGATATTTAAATGCCTTTGTAATTTGAAAAAGAGTAGGCCCCCTACTCTTTTGGAGGTGTTCTTTAAAATGTTTTCATAATGGACTTG
The DNA here is from genome assembly GCF_000475195.1 of Diaphorina citri. Classification (NCBI taxonomy): domain Eukaryota; kingdom Metazoa; phylum Arthropoda; class Insecta; order Hemiptera; family Psyllidae; genus Diaphorina; species Diaphorina citri. Next base: position 72,269 of record NW_007377641.1, read on the forward strand.
GCCTGAGGTGAATCGTTTGGAATTTTCATTTTCCAAAATTTTAAAGGGTCGAGGAGGTCCAGAAACAATAAGTGGGTATTTAAAACTCAAAAGAAAGCATACCCCTGGTGTTTTTCATTGTTTTGGGGCCTTTCTGAGCCTCACACAGTTATTACTCCTGATGGGGTCCATGAGATGGTAATACCTAATATCAGGCTGATTATAAACTTATAAAAAGGGTAGAGGCTTTTCTTCTAGGAAATAAAATAAGTAAAAATTATTTTGGACCTTCCTCCATTCTCAATCTCTTTAGTCCTGAGCTTGAGGAAAATTTTGCCTCAAAAGAACTAAATGGGTTTAACATCAATATTGGGTCAACAGTCGTATATTTCCTACTTACCAATACCCTCAAGTCGGGACTTTACGGTCCCAGAGGATCATTTGTTAGGGTCTATAAGGTCATTTGTTAGGGTCTGTAGGGTCATTTGTTCTACAAGCAGCCTCCTATTTGTTTTCTCCTAGCTGTGTGTTAATCTTATTTGCTGATGACTTAAGATTATGATTGATTCGAAGCAAAATGCTGACAGAAGCAAGTGTAGGCACGTTCTACTAATCATTTATGTTGCCTGGGAGAGGAGAGAGTGAGAAAATTAATATAAATTCTCACACTGTGTGTTGGAGGGAGAGGGAGGGAGGGAGAGAGAGAGAGAGAGGGAGGGGGGCAGGCAGGGAGAGGGAGGGAAAGAATCTAATACCTAGATACAATAAAATTTTATACCTACATACAAAGTAAAAAAATGGAATTAAGTTGGATTTGATTCTATTTGCTGTGCATGCTTGATGTTAGAAACGTTTGTGCTCATTTTTATTGAAACTGTATACCTAGATACTTACGGTAAATAATATGAAAAATTATACATACTTAGCACTGGTACAAGTGTAGGTAAATATGGATAATTCCTTTGGGCGTAATAAATACGGGTATTTCCATTCGAGCAGAAGAAGGGGAAAGGAAAAATTAGGGAGAAAAAGGATAAAATGAGAAACAAGAGGATCAGCAGATAGTTTCCCAAATTTATACATACGTAGATCACTATTTTTTTTCGGGAAAAATAGCTGAGCAATCTCAAACTGTAACCTTTTTTTATAATACTTTTTTTGTTTTATTTTTACAAATAAATATTGCAGAAAATTATTGCTACAATGATAAACAAGAAAATAAAAAAAAATATGTTAAGTGTAAGAGGAGTCCGGACTGATTGTAATTTAGAACGGTGGCTTGGAGACATAAATTTAGAAAATATTAGAACTTTAGAAGAATGAATTTATTGTTCCTGTTGAAATTCGAATCACTTTGCCGATAAGAAGATGTTGATGTTGAGAAATAGGTGTAAATTTCGAAACTTACGTCTTCTTTTTCGTTAAATACCTTAAATATCTAAGATTTACTTACGACTTTATTTTGTCTTACTTCCTTGCCATTGTAAGTGTCTATAACAATATTTCATTTATAACATACCTGAAACATTCAGAAATAAAAAGCAAATATTAGAAACATGATTTAAATTTACAATTTTTTATTGATTACCTACGTTGAAAAATACTATCAATTTATCTACATATTGGTGTTTTGTCATCTCCACCAATATTGCTTATCATACGGTCTGGGAGTTCAGGCATCTCCACTAACAACATGGTCATACATACGTACAGACCATGGGCTAAAAATCACTTTTTTGACATCAGGGGATCCCAAAACGGATATTTCCAACCATTGATTTTGAACATTTGGACCGATAAAAATCACTTTTTTGACATCAGGGGATCCCAAAACGGATATTTCCAACCATTTCCCGATTTTGAAAATTTGGACCGATTGCAATACTTTCATTATCAGGGGACCCCAAAACGGATATTTCCACCCATTTCCCGATTTTGAAAATTTGGACCGATTGCAATACTTTCATTACAGTACGCTATACTGTAGTAATAGAAAGTAAAAAGTACATTGGTTTTATATTTCCGTTTTAATGTTGCACGTATTTTAAATTGAATATTTTTTGGCTAAAAAGCCTTAAGGAATATAAAAAAAAACCTAATGAATTTCATCCAACCGATTTCATTTACTCAGCTTGATTATAAAAAAAGAGGAAATTCCGAAGAAAAAAAATGGACATCTTGAAGAAAAGGATATCTCAATTAACGAATAAAAAATTAAGAAAACTAAAATAATTAATTAGTCAGTTTTTTTTTCCTTTTTTTAATTATTCATTAGAGACTTTGTGTCATCTTTGAAATGGCCTTTGATATAAAGACAAACATTATTATTTATTGATATCGTGGGTAGCTTAGGTATGATAAAATATAGCGATGTACCTAAATTATTTCAAGGCAAGATCGTATTAAAGAATAGTATACATTAAGCAAAACTTGAACTTATGTAGTTCAACAATGAGAATTGTCAAAATAGTAATAAATGCCAAAATGCTAGCAAGATAGATTTTTCTTCAAGGGATAGAAAGAAAATCACAAAATATCCAATCCTAGTGCTCGATTTAGAACAAGACTAAGGATTCAAACAGCACAAATCCAAAGCATCAAATCCAAAGCATTTAATTATAGACAACACTAATAAATAGACCACACAATAAAAGATATCGAAATACCAATATCAACGGGGTATGCCTAATCTTCGAACTAAAACTATAACGATCATAAATTGGACCGAAATTTCTCGTTATTATCTCCGGTCCATAAATTTACTCCAAGTTTATGTCCAAAAATCGTTCTTAGATACGAAAAAAAAAATCTAAATAATATCTTTTGACAAAGCTAATTAAAAAGAAGAAAAAAATAAACAATGCACTTGAAAGGAATGACAGAGGAGGTAAGTGGGTTCTCAAAAAAGGTAGGTACTTATTATTTTCCATTATAATAAAAAATAATAATATTTATTTATTATTATTTTGGAACTCTTTCGATTTCACTGAGTTTTACTTCATAAGCATAGGACAAGAATAAAAGATACATACACAATATGTAGGTATTATCTATGTACAATTGTACACAGCTATCTAGCAATAGTGTTATTATTTCATTTAGGACTTTAGTTAACTTAATACCTAAAACTTTTGTTCCTATCTTGTATCTACTTACCACTATTTTTAGATTTGCCAAAAATGACGTAATTTTTTCCTCCTCCAAAAAAGAGAGGATTATAAGAAATGATTTTAGGGGAGTGTGGGGATATTTTTAATAAACACTTTTTATGGCACATGTCATAAAAAATATGTTTGAACGATTTCCGACGTACATTTCGTCGAAAGTTTCATCCAAACATGTTTGCATATAAAGTATTAGCTATAATAATCCAAAGCTTGTGTGTGCAAGACTTTATAGGCCCGTATTTGTTTCGTAAAAGGCGAAATTTCATCATAAAACTAATAATACGTTAACCCTTGATTGACGAGGAGATAAAAATGGGTGAATGAAGATCAGAATTGAAGAGTAGAAGAAGAAGAAGAAGAAGAAGAAGAAGAAGAAGAAGAAGAAGAAGAAAAAAGACCGAGAAGAAAAAGAAGTAGAAAGGGATGAACAAAGGAGGAGAGGACGACGAAGAATATGAAGAAGAAGACAAAAAATCAATTTATTACACTATGTACGAGTATGAATAGGTAAAACCGAACTCAGTAATATTTGTTTCTCCTATAGGTATCTCTACTAAATTTATAACTCTGGCCTAGCTAGTTTATCTTCAAATCCAACAGCAGGCAGACAAGGGTTAATCGAAAATAGTAGCTAACGTATAAAATTCATACAAGTGGAAATAAAGAGTACGTATATGAAACTCATATGCATATATTTACGGGATGGAAAAAAAAGTTATAAAATTGTATTAAAGCTGCTGAGATGTTCATGAATATTGGGGCAAAATATGATGCCAAAATTGTCGACATGTCGAGCAACGAAATGAAATTTGATATTTTATGATGAGCGCCGCTGATGTACCCCACCTTGCGAAGTCTGGCAGCTTTCCCCGACAAATAGAGGAGAAAAAAGAGTCTGGAAAAAAGGGCTTTTGAAAGGGCCTCATGTGTTACTGGCATTAAGTTTACGGTTTTAAGTCGTATAGAACAAGACAGCAGTGACAATAAGCGATAGTTTGCACTTGTGTGGGAATGAAGTGTTCGGTAAATTTATTAAATTTCTGTAGAAGGCACTTACCTACTTGGGCTGTAAATATTTCAGAATCTTTTATAAGACATAAAAAATGGCTTTTGAAAGGGCCTCATGTGTTACTGGCATTAAGTTTACGGTTTTAAGTCGTATAGAAGAAGACAACAGTGACAATAAGCGATAGTTTGCACTTGTGTGGGAATGAAGAATGAAGTGTTCGGTAAATTTATTAAATTTCTGTAGAAGGCACTTACCTACTTGGGCTGTAAATATTTCAGAATCTTTTATAAGACATTTTAATTTTGAAGCCCTCTTTTTCAGGAAATTCGAATTTTACTAAGAAAGGCAAGATCGGTTTTCAGGTAGCGCTCCGCCCCGCCAAGTCAAAATAGTTTGACAGTGTAGTTTACAAAATTACTAATAGGTAAGGTACCTAGTAGTTACCCAGGCATGGATTTCTGCGATTCCTGAATATCGTCATTCATTTTCAAAAGAATCGATATTTAATTCTCAGTTCGTCATTCAATGTGAGCAATCCAGTTTGCCAAGTTATTTTTCGCTAATGTAGGTATAGGTACCAATTTTAGACGCTAATAAGTCAAAATGAGAAATTAGAAGAATCTATGGAATTTCTACACCAAATTTATTTCAAATCTCTGAAAGAAGGAATCATGTCAAATTCCTTACTAAAATAAATACCTACCCAACATGTTTTTCTTCTTCTTCTTCTTCTTCTTCTTCTTCTTCTTCTTCTTCTTCTTCTTTCAATTGTGTTTTTCCAAGTCTTTTATTTCTTTCCAATTAACATTACTTAAATCAGAGCCAAAAATACCTAGTTACCTCATAAATTACAACAGTGATACTCTCATATAAAAATTTCAAAAAGGATTGCTTTTCTAATGATTGTTGATCTCTGATGCATATCTAATATTATTTCCGTTTGTTTGTGGTGTTCAAAATAATATTGTTTGTTTGTTTGTTTATGTTTTAGCCTTTGGTTAAATTCTGGTATTTTGTTCTTATCAGGCACAAGTTGGTAGGTGCTTACATTCTGTGCGGCGGTGCAAATAATGAGATTTTTTTCTCCTTTTTCATAAACATCGCACGACTTGAAAAATGCATTGTCGAAAATTTTAACGAACTTCATTCGTGAGAAAAAATAAATATGACGACCAACCCCATTACTTCTAAATACACCAGGCTTTATCAACACTTTGACTTCTTCGTGTCCAAAAATCGACAGGTTAAATTGTTAGATTGAAGTTATGTGGGAGAAAAAATAAATTTACTAGGTACCTATTTGTATATGTAGGTATTTGTACCTACTATCTATCTGTTGTGCAAATTTTAATTTATTTTTTAGCATCCTCAATCCCTCATGCACCTACTATAGGAAAAATAACCATATGTATTGGTTTAATTCTTTGCCGCAGTAAGAATAACTTGGCTTTTAAAATATCTGCATTTCAAGATACCACTAGCATATTAAAGACACAGCTTTCCATTACTTCTAAATACACCAGGCTTTATCAACACTTTGACTTCTTCGTGTCCAAAAATCGACAGGTTAAATTGTTAGATTGAAGTTATGTAGGTAGGAGAAAAAATAAATTTACTAGGTATTTGTATATGTATGTAGGTATTTGTACCTATACTATCTATCTGTTCTGCAAATTTTAATTTATTTTTTAGCATCCTCAATCCCTCATGCACCTACTAGGAAAAATAACCATATGTATTGCTTTAATTCTTTGCCGCAGTAAGAATAACTTGGCTTTTAAAATATCTGCATTTCAAGATACCACTAGCATATTAAAGACACAGCTTTCCAAAGACTCCGATGGGTTAAAAACGTTCCAGTGAACAGATTTTAGATTTTACTACGATGTTTTATTAGACAAAACATTACGTTTTTTAAAACTTGTTGTAACTTTGCTAGCTGTACATAAAAATACATAAAAACTTAAACTTCTTGATTGGAAATGGTGAAAGTTTTTATTTTTTAAAGCCTCCTTACTTTTCCTCTCACCCTCCCCTCTCCTCCTCTGTCTTCTCCCTCCCCTCTTTTTACTTTCACCCCCTTCTCTTCCTCTTATTATGACCAGTCGCTTAATTTTTATTCCCAAAGTTTTGCCGTCGAATGGAAACTCGTAAAAACTTTGGGAAGCTTTTAAGTTAAATACTTTCTCGTCTGCACAATATGTTTTATTTCCCAGGAAAACGCACTATTCTATGAGTTTACTCGTACATTTACTACTAAGAAATCTAAGAATAAAAGGAAACACAAATTTTATGACTGAAATCAGGTGGACCGATTTTGAAAATGTGGACCGATTCAATGTTGACAAAAGATTGATCACAAACATTGCGTGATTGGCTAAATAATTTATTAAAACAAGAGTTTAATAGAACATTAAAATAAAAAATACCTACTTTATTCTAAGCAAGTCATTTCCTTTATGCGAGTATGGATCCACAGAGAAAACGATAATGGAATATTTAGGAAGAAGCACATAGAAAGAAAATCAAACCTGAATATTGAGAAAAACATATAAGAGAAAGAATGGAAGCTCAGATATTCAGAAAATAAACATTTAAGTGATTTTCTTTTTATAAAAATCCAGAAGAAAGGGAAAAAATAATATGTGATTTCAATACGAAATGAATTGGGGAAGTTTTAAATAAAGAATATATGAATTTCCGATTTGAAAGAAGAAAATATAATATACGAAAACGTTTTAAGTATTCAAATAATGAATTCCATCGTTCTCAACTTAAGGATGAGTGGGGAAGGGAAGGAGAGAAAGGAACACACAGGAAAGAAGGTGGTTGGAGGAGATGAAGAGAAGTGGAGGAGGAGGAGGAGGAAAGAAGACGGGATGTGAAGTTTGTGAAACGTGTGTGGAAAGGTGTAATGAATAAAAAAATGGAGAAGAAAAAAGCTAGAATAAGGAAGAAAAAGAAGACTAAGGAGGAGGAGAGAACAAGAAGAAAAGGAGGAGAGGGGGGAGGAAAAAAAACACACAAAGAAGGAGAAGGAAATGGATCTAGACGAGAAATATGTAAATGAGAAAGGATAAAGAAAAAAAAAATCTTCTCACACACACATGATCACAAAATTTCAATTTAATAAGCCTTTTAAATAAAATAAAAAATACCTTTCTTGACTTTTGAATGAGAGGAAAAAAAATGTCAAAACTTCAAATTTTCACGAGTAGGTAAAAAAGTTACTTATTTGGAAATTGGCGGAGACAGAATTTCAACAGAAATAGAAGAGTAGAGGGATTATCTAATAATTTAAAATTAGTGGAGATACCAAAATTCCAACTAAATACAACTTATCAAAGATTAACGGAGTTGAAAATTGGCGGAGATGCCAAAACTCCCTCCCATTTTTTCAGCAAAGCGACGGGACTGCCAATGTGAAATCTAATAACTTTGAAAATCTCATAGCTACTTAAGTTAAATTTTTCCCAAAAAGTTCTCATTACACATGAGTGCTCGCTTGAAAGTTAAGACAAACGAGGAGGAGGGAGAGGAAACAAAAAATTGCACAACTCTTCCCTTGATTAACATAAAACTTGTTTGCTAGGTAGGTACGGTTTTAAGAAAAAAATTAAAAATAAAAATCGGTACCTAACTTTTTAGACCCGAAAATGTGAGCTTTTCGTATGTATGGCACATTGCATAAATATAAAATAGCAGGCGCTAGACGCTGCGTAAGAAGGGTGTACCTACCTTTTCTTTTGTGTTGAAATTTTGTGAGCTATTGCGGAAAGGATAGTTTAGAAAAATATGCATATCTACCAACAGATCTACTGTTATCAAAATAAATACCTATGTACATATTGTACATACATAGGTAGAAGGAAATTCAATTTTTCCTCGTAACATTCACGGTTTTTCCTTTCACAAGACATTTAAACATTTAATACCAACCCATAAAAGCGTGTAAAATGAGAATGTGAGAAAACCCATAAAATATCATACAAACAGCAGATAGCAATATAATTAACTTAAATGTAACACTAGACCATATGAACAAGGAAATTGAAATTCGGAGTCGATTTAATCACTGAAATTTTCGAAATTAATCTCCAGGGACGAAAAATTTGAGACGATGTGAAAGTTGCGTGTTCTCGGAACGTTAGCAAGAGACAGTAAGTTTTATGTGCGAAGGTGGAACATTGGAAACTTATGAGCATAAAACACACGGACTGATTAATGTTACAAAATGTGTGTTGGAGTGAGAGGGAGACAAGTGTGAGAGCTTTGTGAATGATATCTTCTGGGACTTTCTGCAATACAGGGTTGCTTGGGTGAGTCTTTTTTGCTACATACCTAACTAATGTTGTGTGAGAAATTGTCATAAACAGTGTAGATAATGAGTCTCAGATTCCTGTGGCGGAGATTGAGCTTTCGAGGAGTAAAATGTTGCAAAATTTGTTTAAAAACATCCCCACGGGTCCCAATTGCCTAAAAAAAGATAGACGGAGGAATGGAAAGAACACAAATTTTGCTCGGTGGTAGAACGTTATAAATTTCATGGTTTTCCCAGGGTTTGAAAACTTGTTGACATTATCTAACACAAATTTATGGAAAGGTGTTTCTCGCTATCTTTTGTTGGATGAGCTTTGGCTCATACAACACGATTTTCATGAAACATATACATACCTCTGCCGACTTTTTCAACAGTTAGAGATATAGTGAGACCTTGTATAACACATCAGCAAGGTGGAGAAAATTCACTCAAACTTTTTCCTTTTTTTTAGGAAGACGAAAAGAAATCTTGATGGAAGACAGTGTGAGAAGAATTTAAGAAAGAAAGGAGGAGGTGGAATCTAAACAGGAGAAATAAATGAGGATCCTGAAGGAGAAGGGAAGGGAGGAGGAGGAGGGAGGGAAAAGATTAGGACGAAGAGGGAGAATGCCAAAAATTTTACAATCACGCTTCAATTTGATCAGATTTGAAATTCCTCCAACATCAGCTTCATCTTTGATTGATTGAAGTTCATCTTCAATTCTGTGCAAGAAAGGAAATGTGATCATTTGATCAAGTAAGTTTGTTTTGATAGTTCGTTTTTCCCCCTAAGGAAAATGTCAATTTTGTCGAAAAATTTGCTATTAGGTGACCATACGTGTGCTGAGCATTCTTCAAAGCTCAAGGGAGGTCCAGAAACAATAAGTGGGTATTTAAAACTCAAAAGAAAGCATACCCCTGGTGTTTTTCATTGTTTTGGGGCCTTTCTGAGCCTCACACAGTTATTACTCCTGATGGGGTCCATGAGATGGTAATACCTAATATCAGGCTGATTATAAACTTATAAAAAGGGTAGAGGCTTTTCTTCTAGGAAATAAAATAAGTAAAAATTATTTTGGACCTTCCTCCATTCTCAATCTCTTTAGTCCTGAGCTTGAGGAAAATTTTGCCTCAAAAGAACTAAATGGGTTTAACATCAATATTGGGTCAACAGTCGTATATTTCCTACTTACCAATACCCTCAAGTCGGGACTTTACGGTCCCAGAGGATCATTTGTTAGGGTCTATAAGGTCATTTGTTAGGGTCTGTAGGGTCATTTGTTCTACAAGCAGCCTCCTATTTGTTTTCTCCTAGCTGTGTGTTAATCTTATTTGCTGATGACTTAAGATTATGATTGATTCGAAGCAAAATGCTGACAGAAGAAGCTCAAGGTAGGTTACCTACTCGTTTTTTTTTCGTACCTACTAAATAAGTAGATAAGTACCCACATAAGTAGGTAATTCTTTTTCCTTATTACACTTAAGTCCTTAACAAACAACACATTATTCTCCATGAATAATAATTAAACAACCGAAATTTGCAGGAAATGATAAGCATCAAATTTTCCACCATGTTGATTTGGACTGGGCCATTATTTTCGTCTGAAATTCGAAGGACCTGCACAAGGAAATTTGCCAGAACGCATGCAATCTTCACTGCGCGAAAGAAGCGAATTTTGCAGATGACTCAACTATAGTCCGACCCTTCTGCATATTGTCTAAGTAATACCTGAAGACATATTCGAGCGGAAATACTGCAAGATAATTGCACAAAATTACCAGGACCTGACCCCAGGTGCCCGAAATAATAACCATCTATTACCATATTACCCGAAATAATACCAGACATGCAGTTAGACTTAAGAAGTGCCTAGGTATATTTTTCTTTTGTATGAAGATAGGTAGTAGGTATGACTGAAGGTATAGGTATTGTATGAGTGTATACTCGTAGGACTGGAGGTATAATGCCAATTGTTATTTAGAAAATTATATGACATTAGAAAAAGTTCGGTGAGTTATTTTTTTTTTTTGTCTACCTTCTGTTCTGTAAGTCATATAGCTTTGTACATATTTGGGATAATTATGTCATACCTAACTACACTTGTAATACCTGCATGGTAATCCCTATGACCGCAAAGGTAGTTACTCGTTTCTCGTTTTACCCAACCAAACTACTGACTTTTTGAAAATTTAAAGGAAAGAGAAGGAATTAAATACTTTTTTTTCTTCTTAAAATAAATAAATTAAAAAAAAAAAAAATCCTGTAAGCTTCTTTCTTTCAACTTAACTTGGAAGAAAGAAGAAGAAAACGGATTTCTGTGTGTTAATTCTTTCACTAACACCTCTCCAAGGACTTATTTGTTTTTAAGAGATTAATGCTCTTAAAAAAAAAAAAAAGAATAACTCAACGAAGGCTCTTAAAAAAGGAATAATTCAGCAAAGGTCTTGCATTTTTAGGAATTAAAATGGGAAACTCATATTTAAAAAAGAATCTCATACAAAAGAAAAGCAGTTAATTATGTTTCCGAGGGCAAAAAAGAAAAAGTTTGGAAGTTTTTTCAAAATTTGGGGGGCTAAAAACCTGTGAAATCTGATCTTCCTCGTGCATAAAATTAATTTAGCTGAATGCCACCCTAACAGGTTAGAAAATATCTTTCTTTTATTGTAGGAAACTTTGTCTCATCAAATCATCACTATAACAATAAGTAATGTAAAATATCTACTGATGTATAAGTTATAAGTGAGTAATTTCGTCAATTTTGAAGACATTTTAATAAGATCTCTTATGCCAAATGCATTCAAATATTCAAAATAACCTGCGTCTACTTTCGAATTCAATTCTTGAAATTACTGAAATTGCCTCATTATAGTGTTCTCGTTTGGAATTGGAAAGTTCAAAAGCATCTCGAAAACATGCTAATACTGGTAATGACACTCCAAACAATCCCAACAAAAGCTACAAAGGCGCCACAGGGAGGAGGCCCGGGCCCCGTGATGTTGAAAACATTATTGCGGAACCATTTGAATTTAATTGATGTTTCGTGTCTTGCTTTTTGGCAAGCATATGATAGTTTGAACAAAAAGAAGAAAAAGTTCTAGTTGATGAATACATTGATAGATTTAACTGTTTCTTATATTCTACACGCAGAAGAGCTTTCAGAAACATTGAAAAAAGAGGAGGAAGAAAAAGAAGAGGTTTTGAAAAAGTCTTCCAAAAGATGACAAAAAGTAGTTTTTTAGGAAATAATCATTAACAGGTCCAGTCTAGAATTGATACAAGTAGATTTTTATTCTTGTACGAGGGTATAGACAAACATATTTTATAGTTAGATTTTATACACCTATGTACCTAGAATAAAAGCCGCATTTTCATAGTACATAATATCATTAAATTTATAGTATTGCAAAAGCTCAGTAATGAGACTAAAATGAGCTGCCATTTCCTATTCAATAATCCACTCGAACCATTTGAATTTAATTGATGTTTCGTGTCTTGGTTTTTGGCAAGCATACGATAGTGTTGAACAAAAAGAAGAAAAAGTTTTAGTTGATGAATACATTGATAGATTTAACTGTTTCTAATAATCATTAACAGGTCCAGTCTAGAATTGATACAAGTAGATTTTTATTCTTGTACGAGCGTAATAGGCAAACATATTTTATAGTTAGATTTTATACACCTACCTATGTACGTAGAATAAAAGCCGTATTTTCATAGGTAGTACATAATATCATTAAATTTATAGTATTGCAAAAGCTCAGTAATGAGACTAAAATGAGCTGCCATTTCCTATTCAATAATCCACTGCCATGTTTTGTTAGCTTTTCCAAGCTTTTCGTTTTAATTTTAATTACTATCGAAATTTGAAATTCGCAATATCCGAGAGGATTATGGATGGGAGTGCGACAGTATTTTATAATTAGGAGAGGGAGAATTAATGTGAAAGCAGGAACCCAATGGATTTGGTGAAGATATAAATGATGGAGCTAAGAATGCTGATCGTATCATGGAACATCAGATGTGCTTGGCAGTCGGCAGCTGTTGAGATAACATGCTGGAGCCCAAAAAAGAATTAATGTGAAAGCAGGAACCCAATGGATTCGGCGAAGATATAAATGATGGAGCTAAGAATGCTGATCGTATCATGGAACATCAGATGTGCTTGGCAGTCGGCAGCTGTTGAGATAACATGCTGGAACCCAAAAAAAAAGCAGAAGAAACAATAGTAATAAAATAATCATTAGACAACATTCGCGAGAATATAATCACACCGCTCAAAGGAAATTTGCAAACAACTTTACAAATGTTTTAAATTTCAAGAGAATCAATAAAATAAAAGTCAATAAAGAAACTGATAAAGAATGCGCTGAGGATGTTGTTATTCACCGTGGGTGATACATTTGCATCTTTGAAGAATAAAATAACTGTTTCAACAAATAAACTGCCCGTAAAACTAGAATATCAAATATGAACAAAGCTGTAGAAAACACATGGAGCAATTTCTGTTGTCACGCCATTAGCATGAAGAAACAATTCCGTGTGGTGTGTAATTGGAAATTTATTTATTGCAACTATTAAAATAGACAAATTTTTAGCCTGCTACTAAACAAACAATGTAAACGCACAGGAAGAAGGACTTTAGCCGGAGACATTAAAAACATGAATAGGGTGCTGGTAGAAGGGGTAAAAATAATACTAACTGTAACATGTTAACCCTTTTGGCCATTTGTTTGGGTATTTTTTTATGGTCTTTGAAAATTTCGAGGATGAGGAAAATATTGTTTTACCTCTTTTACTTTCGAGTACTTTTACTTAGTCAGTGACGGATCATTATGAAAGTTGGATGCCCTGAAAATTCGTGTAAATGCCAAAGTTACGGTTGAAAAATGTAGGCAAAAGGGTAGTATAGAACGTTTGAAATTAGTGGAGATGTCAAAACTCCAAATTTTCACGAGTAGGTAAAAAAGTTACTTATTTGGAAATTGGCGGCGACAGAATTTCAACAGAAATAGAAGAGTAGAGGGATCATCTAATAATTTAAAATTAGTGGAGATACATGGTCTTTGTGTATTTGTACTGGGAAATGCCTACGCTACAGGATATTTGGGTGAAGAATTACTACGTCAAGTAAAAAAATATGTTTATGAAATGCTCATTTTCCAATGAACTTTTTTCAAAGGCGTTTTGCTTTGAGTTCCAAAGGGTATTCTTTAACTGAGTTTTTTAGGTATACTCGTATAAAATCAGCACCTAAGTAAAGGAAGCATCAATGTTCACCAAGTTCGTCAGCCTTTTATAGTCTTTGTGTATTTGTACTGGGAAATACCTACGCTACAGGATATTTGGGTTAAGAATTACTACGGCAAGTAAAAAATATGTTTATGAAATGCTCATTTTCTAATGAACTTTTTTCAAAGGCGTTTTGCTATGAGTTCCAAAGGGTATTCTTTAACTGAGTTTTTTCAGGTATACTCGTATAAAATCAGCACCTAAGTAAAGGAAGCATCAATGTTCACCAAGTTCGTCAGCCTTCAAAACAATGCGACTGTTGTGCCTACTAAAGTTGGATGTCAGCAGCACAAGGCAAAGGGTTAAATCAGCATGTGAATATGTTTATAATTTCGGAAGTTATATATTTCCAAGTAACCACGCGTGAAATGTCAGCCTCCAAAACACTGCGACTGTTGTGCCTACTAAAGTTGGATTTCAGCAGCACAAGGCAAAGGGTTAAATCAGCATGTGAATATGTTTATAATTTCGGAAGTTATATATTTCCAAGTAACCACGCGTCAGCCTTCAAAACACTGCGACTGTTGTGCCTACTAAAATTGGATTTCAGCAGCACAAGGCAAAGGGTTAAATCAGCATGTGAATATGTTTATAATTTCGGAAGTTATATATTTCCAAGTAACCACGGAAATGCCAAAGCTACAGTTGAAAAATGTAGGCAAAAGGGTAGTAAAGAACGTTTGCAATTAGTGGAGATGTCAAAACTCCAAATTTTCACGAGTAGGTAAAAAAGGTACTTATTTGGAAATTGGCGGCGACAGAATTTCAACAGAAATAGAAGAGTAGAGGGATCATCTAATAATTTAAAATTAGTGGAGATACCAAAATTCCAACTAAATACAACTTATCAAAGATTAACGGAGTTGAAAATTGGTGGAGATGCCAAAACTCCCTCCCATTTTTTCAGCAAAGCGACGGCACTGCCAATGTGAAATCTAATAACTTTGAAAATCTCATAGCTACTTAAGTTAAATTTTTCCCAAAAAGTTCTCATTACACATGAGGGCTCGCTTGAAAGTTAAGACAAACGAGGAGGAGGGAGAGGAAACAAAAAATTGCACAATTCTTCCCTTGATTAACATAAAACTTGTTTGCTAGGTAGGTACGGTTTTAAGAAAAAATTAAAAAAAAAATCAGTACCTAACTTTTTAGACCTGAAAATGTGAGCTTTTCGTATGTATGGCACATTGCATAAATATAAAATAGCAGGCGCTAGACGCTGCGTAAGAAGGGTGTACCTACCTATTCAATTCTTTTCTGAGGTGGCGAAAATCCCAAGAAATGTTAGGATAGACGAAAGGCCTAACTCAGAAATTTAAGGGCTAATCCCTCCTTTCTCGCTTTTTTGGTGCCACTTTGCTTTGAAATTAGTGGAGACTCCAAAACACCTTGAAAAGAAAAAATATCTTCGAGATAATGTGTAAAATAGTTTATTGTTCTCAAGTGATTTGGATTCTAAGAATGCACGATAAAGTCTAATCTGAAGATTAAGTACAGAATTCGTAAAATTCCGTAAAAATGTCACAGAACACCCAGCTAATCTGTTGGAAAATAGATTCCCGACAGAACAATGTGGGGTAATGTGTATGGAACTAATTTCACAATGTTCTAAGTGTAACACAACTAATGGCCCTCATTGTAACGAACAAGATATTTTAGCGGCACCTAATTAATTAAATTCGGTGCTTCAATTTATCCGATGTCATTTTTGGAGAGTTTCTTCTTTAAAAATAAAAATCGGTAGGTACCTAACTTTTTAGACCTGAAAATGTGAGCTTTTCGTATGTGTGGCACATTGCATAAATATAAAATAGCAGGCGCTAGACGCTGCGTAAGAAGGGTGTACCTACCTATTCAATACTTTTCTGAGGTGGCGAAAATCCCAAGAAATGTTAGGATAGATAGACGAAAGGCCTGGCTCAGAAATTTCAGGGCTAATCCCTCCCTCCTTCCTCGCTTTTTTGGTGCCACTTTGTTTTGAAATTAGTGGAGACTCCAAAACACCTTGAGAAGAAAAAATATCTTCGAGATAATGTGTAAAATAGTTCATTGTTCTCAAGTGATTTGGATTCTAAGAATACACGATAAAGTCTAATCTGAAGATTAAGTACAGAATTCGTAAAATTCCGTAAAAATGTCACAGAACACCCAGCTAATCTGTTGGAAAATAGATTCTCGACAGAACAATGTGGGGTAATGTGTATGGAACTAATTTCACAATGTTCTAAGTGTAACACAACTAATGGCCCTTATTGTAACGAACAAGATATTTTAGCGGCACCTAATTAATTAAATTCGGTGCTTCAATTTATCCGATGTCATTTTTGGAGAGTTTCTTATACCTCGTTCTTCTTCTTTTTCTTCTTCTTCTTCTTCTGCCTCTTTTTCCTCTTCTTCTCCTTCTCCTTCTTCGTCTTTTTGGTGGCTCATTAACCTCTGTTGTAGGTGCTTTATCCGAGCCATTTCTTTCAGCAGAACTGCATACCTCGTTCTTCTTCTTTTTCTTCTTCTTCTTCTTCTGCCTCTTTTTCCTCTCCTTCTCCTTCTTCGTCTTTTTGGTGGCTCATTAACCTCTGTTGTAGGTGCTTTATCCGAGCCATTTCTTTCAGCAGAACTGCATTAGTCTTCTGCTTTCTTTTTTACCAATTTGTAAAGTAAATTGTATGCACGCGTACGGACTTGATTTATTTGTTTATATTTTTGTGTATAATTCGTTACGTACCTACTCGATTTGGACACGAATAGGTATACCAGCGTTAAAGCCAAGAAGGTCTTGTGGTGTTTCATTTTAATTTGAATTTAGATGTTGCAATGTTTCATCGATCCTGTCATTGTTTTCTGTTTTAATTACTGAATCAATTCTGTTTTTGTCATCCAGGTTAAAGCCAAGAAGGTCTTGTGGTGTTTCATTCTAATTTGAATTTAGATGTTGCAATGTTTCATCGATCCTGTCATTGTTTTCTGTTTTAATTACTGAATCAATTCTGTTTTTGTCATCCATTTCTTCTGACGTCTTCTCGTCCTTTTTGCTGTTTCTTGGAAACATCTTCTTTGTTCGTTTGCTAGGCTCTGCAAACCCTTGTCAAAAGCGGGTGTACCAATTGCCAATCGCCCAAGTGATCCATCATTGCAATTGTAGCATCACCCGAAATTGTATGCACGCGTACGGACTTGATTTATTTGTTTATATTTTGTGTATAGTTCGTTACGTACCTACTTGATTTGGACACGAATAGGTATATCAGAGTTAAAGCCAAGAAGGTCTTGTGGTGTTTCATTCTAATTTGAATTTAGATGTTGCAATGTTTCATCGATCCTGTCATTGTTTTCTGTTTTAATTACTGAATCAATTCTGTTTTTGTCATCCATTTCTTCTGACGTCTTCTCGTCCTTTTTGCTGTTTCTTGGAAACATCTTCTTAGTTCGTTCGCTAGGCTCTGCAAACCCTTGTCAAAAGCGGGTGTACCAATTGCCAATCGCCCAAGTGATCCATCATTGCAATTGTAGCATCACCCGATGTTTCTTAACATCAGTGCTCTGACAGGTCCTGACGTCTTAATCATGGCTAATGCCTTCGACTCAGTCCTTCAATGTTTGCCATGGCGTCAGTCTGTCATTCGCTACATACATCATGAAGTAACGCTTGGATTGACTAATTAATTTTTATTCTTGATTTTTTTGGGGGGACCTCTCTGTGTGTATGTTTCTAATTCCATGTTCCGTTTTTTTTTACTTTCTATTTTTTCAGAGATGGATTACATGTGTCATAATGATTTCTAAATATGTGCTAATTGAAATTATTTCATATATGGGAGCGCATCTATGTACGCCTTTACATGTGTTCTGATAACATGCATGTTGCATTCTCGAATGCATATGTTACCGGGTGAGTTTGGTTCCATGATTCGAAATTTCTTCGGGATATTTTTGAAATATAAAAAATATAATCTTCAGAAAAATGTCTCCAATTCACGGGGAAAAGCTCCTACTCCTTCCCTTAGTTTTTTTTTATCGGAAAACTTGAAAGATTACAAAATCTGATCCAATTTTTCGAGAAATTGTTCTCACTGTTGGACCATTACCCCAAAGTTCGTTCATGATACTACATGCTACTACCAGTTTCAATAAACCTTTGAATTCCTCTCTTTTCCGTGAATCCACATTTGTTAGAACTTGGGAGTACCAACGATTCCCGGATTCCCCATCCTGTATACTGATATATCCGAAAGTGTATGGGTGTTCATAGTTTCGGGTGACGACATGAACTCATACTGTCGGACCATTACCCCAAAGTTCGTTCATGATACTACATGCTACTACCAGTTTCAATAAATAAACCTTTGAATTCCTCTCTTTTCCGTGAATCCACATTTTTTAGAACTTGGGAGTCCCAACGATTCCCGGATTCCCCATCCTGTATACTGATATATCCGAAAGTGTATGGGTGTTCATAGTTTCGGGTGACGACATGAACTCATTAATATTACGTCACAGTATTTTGATACCATCTATATGTCTTGATCATTCCATCGGGATGCTGTCATATGTTAAGTATGACTCCATAATGGATTGGGTAAGAAGATGCACCCAAAGTTGATTTGAAAGACAATCTCTTGACGTAGGTAATTACTTACGTTCTTAGAATATCGTGGTAAGGAAAACATCGAAAAAATATTGCTAATATTAAATGTGTGGAATTATTGAGCAGCAATGTAACTTAGTGAAAGAATACACATTGCAACAATAAGTACCATTGACATCCCATTGCTAGCTGTGATGGCTTCTCATCTCAATTATAACCAAGTAAGCAATACTTGCCATTGTAATTGGAAACTGGTGGATATAAATTGAACATCAAGGCATATAAACTGATTATGACTAGAATTATTATCGTTCAGAACTCATTATGCATACAGAATTATGTACAGTTTCGGGTCTGACCCACATACGAAGTGGTGTCAAAATAGAGTGTCAAACTCATTTATAAACTTGATATCATTGTCACTGAAACTTCTCGTATTGTGAATTTGTGACCTATAAGTGTGCTTGAATATCATTATGACCGAACCAAGAACAATGAATAAAGTGTGACTTGCAGACACTTCAAAATGCAGAGTGACACCAGAGACCACACAATATCAAAGTTTGTTTTAATTAATAGAAATTGAATTTGGCAATGGACTTGCTCATTTACAGTTCAAAATAATAAACACAAGGAAAACATCGAAAAAATATTGCTAATATTAAATGTGTGGAATTATTGAGCAGCAATGTAACTTAGTGAAAGAATACACATTGCAGCAATAAGTACCATTGACATCCCATTGCTAGCTGTGATGGCTTCTCATCTCAATTATAACCAAGTAAGCAATACTTGCCATTGTAATTGGACTTGGTTCCCTAGTGTTGACTTAGAGCTTTATTATGTCTTTGATAACAATACCCTCTTTGAGTGGTACTTCTGAGTGCCTATACTCCTAGCTAAATATTGTATCACGGATCTTGGGTATTATTAGCGAAGTCGCTTTGTCCAAATATTCTTGATGCAAGTCCTTGAAACTGCGGCAGTACTTCACAACTACAATACTAATTCCATTTCTATACTGTGTTATTAATGATTAAGCTAGTCAACACCTTCACACTAGACCTGTGCAGAGCGATCTGAAATCTTCTCACGAGTTTAAACGTTTGAAAAAGATGGTATCAACTAACTCATTTAGATCGTGCTTTGCAACCCCACATAGATTTCTATTTTGCAATCAGACAGGTCATTTTATTGTAAGTTGCCATGCAAAGTTCACATCAAATGACGTTTCATAATCCAATGTAGCTTCATGTTTAATGGAAATGGTTATGAATGGGTCAACATCGAAGTCTGATTGAGGACAGCCAAGAAATTCTCAGATTTAGGTGCCAACTTCATAATTCAGTAGAACAGATAAGCGATATAAAATTCTTTCAGAATGAATAACATTCATTCGATTCCCTAAGGTTTTCCATAAGTCAAAATGAATTATCCGAAGAAAACAAAGTAACAGAGCGCAGCAGTCAGGTTTCGTGTCATGGTAACACACAAAAAGGAAGATTGCCAGAAAAGATTTTTTTTTTTATAATTTGATTGTAGAGTCTCCAAGGTTATGTTTGAAAAGAATGGTTCGCCTGCATGCACATCTACATCTGACTGATATGCTAGACATTAGCAGAAACACAATCCGTCAAGCAAAAAAAGGTGTGAAAGAATGAATAACAAATCATGACATTGTCAAAACGAGAATTATGCAAGGAACGTGAGTTGACAAATGATCTAATGGTTATGTTTGAAAAGAATGGTTTGCCTGCATGCACATATACATCTGACTGATATGCTAGACATTAGCAGAAACACAATCCGTCAAGCAAAAAAAAGGTGTGAAAGAATGAATAACAAATCATGACATTGTCAAAACGAGAATTATGCAAGGAACGTGAGTTGACAAATGATCTAATTACAATAAAGTTACAACTTGGGAATGTAGGGGTGGAACTATCTGGTCCACACAAAAAACTTCAAAAATACCTATGAAGAATGTGATTTTCAAGTCATTCCACTCAATTCTGTTGTTTACATCAATGCCGTGAATGGGTTGCTCAGAGCTGTCTGTAGAATTTTAGGATTTGACACACAAAGTGGGACAGTCTGTCCATACCCCAATGGACTGGAAAGGGGCGTCTCCACTAAAAAATATAGGTGACTATATCAGTAAAATATTGTTTTCTGCAGGTATGTTCAAGGTTCTTTTTTGGGCAATACAAAAAGAAGTCAATGAAGGATCTGCTATGCTCGAACAATTCAAACCAAATTCCTAATCGAAACCAATAAAAATAAACCGGGTACACAAATCATATTTATTACCCGTTTCTTGTACACTAACTAACTACTGGCATATTTTATTTGATTCGGACTGAACCTCAGAACCTGCTCAGTTTACATCTACAAAGGATGACTCTTTGAGTGGTACTTCTGAGTGCCTATACTCCTAGCTAAATATTGTATCACGGATCTTGGGTATTATTAGCGAAGTCGCTTTGTCCAAATATTCTTGATGCAAGTCCTTGAAACTGCGGCAGTACTTCACAACTACAATACTAATTCCATTTCTATACTGTGTTATTAATGATTAAGCTAGTCAACACCTTCACACTAGACCTGTGCAGAGCGATCTGAAATCTTCTCACGAGTTTAAACGTCTGAAAAAGATGGTATCAACTAACTCATTTAGATCGTGCTTTGCAACCCCACATAGATTTCTATTTTGCAATCAGACAGGTCATTTTATTGTAAGTTGCCATGCAAAGTTCACATCAAATGACGTTTCATAATCCAATGTAGCTTCATGTTTAATGGAAATGGTTATGAATGGGTCAACATCGAAGTCTGATTGAGGACAGCCAAGAAATTCTCAGATTTAGGTGCCAACTTCATAATTCAGTAGAACAGATAAGCGATATAAAATTCTTTCAGAATGAATAACATTCATTCGATTCCCTAAGGTTTTCCATAAGTCAAAATGAATTATCCGAAGAAAACAAAGTAACAGAGCGCAGCAGTCAGGTTTCGTGTCATGGTAACACACAAAAAGGAAGATTGCCAGAAAAGATTTTTTTTTTTATAATTTGATTGTAGAGTCTCCAAGGTTATGTTTGAAAAGAATGGTTCGCCTGCATGCACATCTACATCTGACTGATATGCTAGACATTAGCAGAAACACAATCCGTCAAGCAAAAAAAAGGTGTGAAAGAATGAATAACAAATCATGACATTGTCAAAACGAGAATTATGCAAGGAACGTGAGTTGACAAATGATCTAATTACAATAAAGTTACAACTTGGGAATGTAGGGGTGGAACTATCTGGTCCACACAAAAAACTTCAAAAATACCTATGAAGAATGTGATTTTCAAGTCATTCCACTCAATTCTGTTGTTTACATCAATGCCGTGAATGGGTTGCTCAGAGCTGTCTGTAGAATTTTAGGATTTGACACACAAAGTGGGACAGTCTGTCCATACCCCAATGGACTGGAAAGGGGCGTCTCCACTAAAAAATATAGGTGACTATATCAGTAAATAATTGCTTTCTGCAGGTATGTTCAAGGTTCTTTTTTGGGCAATACAAAAAGAAGTCAATGAAGGATCTGCTATGCTCGAACAATTCAAACCAAATTCCTAATCGAAACCAATAAAAATAAACCGGGTACACAAATCATATTTATTACCCGTTTCTTGTACACTAACTAACTACTGGCATATTTTATTTGATTCGGACTGAACCTCAGAACCTGCTCAGTTTACATCTACAAAGGACATTGGGAACATTAAAAAAAAAAAAAAAAAAAAAAAAAAAGGCAAGAAAAATATTGAACCAATATCAATCTGATATTAGTTGCAGGTGGTCAACTGAAGACATTGCATCCTTATGTTTCCATAGTTCGTAATGAAGCAAGTGCATCTAAACCTTTGGTGATGATTGAGATGAATAATGGTGATGAATCATTAAACTTCTCTCTTTGCCAGGAATCGTGGGCACAGTTGGTAATAAATTCATCACAGCAATTGCAGTTCTTCGAAAAATGGAAGTAAAGATCACAAGTAACTACATTTTCCTTGTTGAGTACATTTAATGTATTCCTACTAATTAATTAACTCAACAAAATACTCATACAAAATGAACTGGTGCAAGGTTATTTCATAATTTTGCTGTGAGCTGTGAGCAATTAGTCGCATGATTCACAATATTCGCATCTTCCTAGATTTTCTTCAACTGAGGAAGTACCACACGGTATAACCAGGAGTCATCAGCAAATATATTCCCATCCATGCACATCAGCAAGATAAGTAATTAACCTCCTAACCTGGTCAAAACAGCATCACCCGAGTAGTGACTAGTGACCTTCTAGCAGTCGCTGAACAACTTCTGAATGTGAGTGTAATCCCGCGATCATAGAGATTGTGAGGCTCATGTTAGCTGAAGTGAGAAACTTGACTTGGAGGATTATGTTAGACGTCTTGAAAATGATAGATTCTGCATTACCAGAAGCTTAAGATGTTGGACATCTTAGAAGTTTTAATAGACACCTTCAGAATTAGTGGTAAATTAGTATGGACTATATTGTGGATATGAAATACTAGTACGTATCATGGACATGTTAAACATCTTTAAGATTACCTTTCAGTAAAATAAATTAGTATGGACTATATTGTGGATATGAAATACTAGTACGTATCATGGACATGTTAAACATCTTTAAGATTACCTTTCAGTATTGCTGAAAGCCTTGTTTAAGCAGCCTTGGATATGAGAGATCTAAGATCTACCTTGAGAATAGGTCTACTAAATTTGATCCAGGTCTACTATGGTAAATTAGTATGGACTATATTGTGGATATGAAATACTAGTACGTATCATGGACATGTTAAACATCTTTAAGATTACCTTTCAGTATTGCTGGAAGCCTTGTTTAAGCAGCCTTGGATATGAGAGATCTAAGATCTACCTTGAGAATAGGTCTACTAAATTTGATCTAGGTCTACTAAAGTATTTTGGGTCCTTACCATTAGCTTGTTTGTGGTGGCATGAGTATTCCCAAGATGATTAGTAGGTACTCTACGCACGCAAATGTTATTGCAGCGACGAAAAGGTCCATTCATGTACTTCAATACTGTTAGAATCAACTTCTCTCTTTTCTTTGTACCTACTATATTTACCTATTTAGATAGATCACACTCCATCAAAAAAATTGACCGAACTTCAACGAATTGTGAGTTTTGCCTTGTCGTCAGCATCGACTTAACAGTCGTTGTCCTCCAAAAAATAGTCAATAAATTCAAATTAAAGCTCTTTCAAAAACAGTTTGAATAGCATCTGAAGCTTAAGCACTTAAAATTGCCTGACAAATGACTAAAAACAGCGTCCATATGGTAATCTAACGCATTTCAATACAATTCTACAGAATCTATGAATCATAATAATTTCGCCTACACACCCGTCGTGCTCAGCCGGTTTTTTGTTTAATCTTTAATTCGACGAAACTCACAAACATGGTCTATGATAATAGTCGGTTATTATTTACATAATTTATAGTAATTTTTAGATATAAACCAAGAAAACGCAACTTCTGAGAACATTATAAACACATCCACCTCAAATTTTCTAAAAATCCTCCACTGAATGGACGAGGAGAAAATGGAAGAGAGTTCATTAGAAGAGAGAAAGAGTTGATTGTTTCGAAATTCACATGCAAAAGACTATACGCAATGAAAATAATGTTCTGCCACCAATTTACCATAATTGTCTTTTGTTTTCGCAAAAAGCGTTTTTCAACGAATCGTGAAAACTTTTGCATTATTTTCCTTTGTACTGCCACCAATTTACCATAATTGTCTTTTGTTTTCGCAAAAAGCGTTTTTCAACGAATCGTGAAAACTTTTGCATTATTTTCCTTTGTGAGCTCCTTTTTCACTTTTTTTAACGACATAGAATGACTGATTGTTCCTACCATAGAATGGGCTCGGAATACTTCTGCAGTTGATAGCAATTATATCGTCAGTTTTGAGTAATGGATTTGTTGCATTTCGAATAGGATTTTCTTTTATCCTGTTTAGATTTTTGAGATAATTATGTATGAAGTGTGATTTTTCTATATTTTATTATTATTATTTTTCGATTTTACTATCAATGTAGGCCATGGTTGTAGTTTCATAATTATTATTTTTAATAAAGTCTATGAAGAAATAGTTGTTCATTGAATAATTCTTCAAAATCTCTGAGTTCTTCCTTTGCAGGTTATTTGTGAATATCCTCAAAACATCTACAACATATTCTCCATAGGTATTTCACAAGTCCTCGCCCCGATATCTCTGCCATGTGTTTTGATAGGAACAAGAACGTCCATTGTGAGGAGATTTGGCCGTTTGGCCTTGTCAACATTCAACCTTACTCTCCGAAACACTACAGAATATTTGAACCACGGACCATTGGACCATCTAATGTGAGGAACTGATAAACTAGTTCCCTAGTTCGGCACACATTCAGTATCTCCATTCATATTCCGAACTCCATATTTTTCTGTACTTTTTTAATCGTTTCTTAACATCAGTGCTCTGACAGGTCCTGACGTCTTAATCATGGCTAATGCCGTCGGCTCAGTCCTTCAATGTTTGCCATGGCGTCAGTCTGTCATTCGCTACATACATCATGAAGTAACGCTTGGATTGACTAATTAATTTTTATTCTCACCCAATTAACACCATTGACGTTAGTGTGACAGGTTTTGGAGGAGTTTCTTCATCAAAGAGATTCCGGGCATAGTTTGTCAGAAAATATTGGTTCAATCTTGTAGAATATTACCCGTTCTCCAAGATTCCTAGAGAAATATCCTTTTGTATGCTGCTTATTGAGGCCCATAAAGAGCTGTGGTTAGACTGGTTTTCAAAATATGAATAACTTTGAAAAGTTTTGAGAAAATGGACCAGGTTGTCTCTTTGATGATTAAAAAAGCGGAATAAAAAGACCACCTTTCAAATTCCAATATTCTAAATTAACGCACCATTCTTCAATGAACACCCTGTATTATTTTTCCTATGGATAATTACACCCATTAAATGTTCAATGTTAACCCAAGAGCTGTGGTTAGACTAGTTTTCAAAATATGAATAACTTTGGAAAGTTTTCTTGAGAAAATGGACCAGGTTGTCTCTTTGATGATTAAAAAAGCGGCATAAAAAGACCACCTTTCAAATTCTAATATTCTAAATTAACGCACCATTCTTCAATGAACACCCTGTATTATTTTTCCTATGGATAATTACACCCATTAAATGTTCAATGTTAAAGAAAACGCCGGAATAGGGCATAGTCTATGAGTAATTACGGTCTAAACTTGTATTTTGACAGGTGCCCGTCAAAATAGATAGAGTGACATTTATAATTCTCCCAAATAGTCTGAAAAATATGTTATTTTGGTGATTTAGTTATAAAGTTATAAACCGTCATTCATCTGACCTGCATTTCACATAAACGCCTGATGGTCTAATCTAATTATAGGCCTAAACGTTCTAAACGCATCCTTGTAACACGCATCTAGGTGTTACATTTACTTGGAACGTTGGTGCAGGTGAGAATGTTGACGGGAATGTGGTATGTTGTCAAAGAGGGTGTAACGATCATTGGTGCAACCATCAGAATGCAGGCATCAAACTGTTACAGGAAAGCCAAACAAATGAAAGGTGCGTCATAAGCTCTATGGAGAAGCCGCACAGGAATTCATTTACGTATCATGCATATGAGCTGAAAAAGTCGATAGTTTTGTACAATTTGCAGCACAACCTATATAGAAGCATATTTTTCATTCAAATATAGATTGACATTTGGCCCAAATAAACGTGTATGTCACAGAAAGAATCCTGGGGTTCGATTGCCAGTCGAAGTATTTTTCGGTTCTTGGATTTCGGGCTGCATTCAGTCTCGAGAAGAGAAGTGACGCTCAGATACTTACATAGATATTTTTGGTGATATTTTTCGTTTCAATTTCACATTTTCGGTGAATGATCTCCAACAGAAGGTTTGGTTTAGCAGAAAAGGTGAGTTTATTTATTCGTTTTTCTCGCTAAGCTTAAGTGAGTCACTTCTAACATCGACTCAGCTACGCTTTTTCTGTAGATAAGTACGCTTGTCAACTGTGTTTACAGAGATGTCAAATTAGACGTACAAATGAACACATTGACACTGAAGATATCAAGATAAAATCATCAATCTATGTTAGATTCTTTGCCTTCATAGTGTTCATTATTTTACTCAACACTTCTGTACTTCTGTTTCTGAAGTCTTTCTCCTTACCCCACCCTTTTTTGTTACTAAAAAAAAAAATGTAGGTACATAATAATGTATTTACTTATAGTTTATATCTTCTAGATATGATATAGGTACCTCTCAAATAAAACTTTGTTTACCAACCAAAAAGTCCGAAATTTGATGTGCTTCAGTTAGGTACAAATATTTTCAAGGATAATAAAAAGCTCCTTTCGAACATTGATAGGAACAAGCTTTTATTATTGCCTCGGCGGTAAATTTTAATACCAAATCAATAATATCCACATATGATGTCGATAACATTTTCAATCATCACAAATTTGTTGCGTAGGGGCACTATAAACGACGATCAAATTATTTTCCATAAAAATTCTGTGTAGTTATAAAACAACATTGAACGTTTTAATTTAAAACACATAAAATTAGTCAGTAGCATACATAAAATACATCGAAATTGAATTCCAATCAACATAAAAAAAACGAATTCCAACCTACAGAATCCATAAAAAGTAAATAAATTGTAAATTGCCAATACATAATAATCGGTCAGCTAGAAAGTTGAATTTATATGTCATCAGGGGCGGAATGAGGACTTGTTATCAATTTATTAATTTTATTCCGAGCTAGAAAGTTGAATTTATATGTCATCAGGGGCGGAATGAGGACTTGTTATCAATTTATTAATTTTATTCCGTCAGATCGAGCTGGTATGAATGTAAAACTTTCAAAATACCATAGCCATTGCACTACTGGGACTGGTTTAACAGATTATTTCAAAATTGAAACAATGACCAAAATGTAGACCAGATAAATCACGCATTAGTTATGAACTTAAAATTCTAAGTGTAAAACTTTCAAAATACCATAGCAATTGCACTACTGGGCCTGGTTTAACAGATTATTTCAAAATTGAAACAATGACCAAAATGTAGACCAGATAAATCACGCATTAGTTATGAACTTAAAATTCTAAAACCTACATTCGATTTTCATTTCCAGACAAAACCACCAAGGTAACCCCAAATTGTTCTTAAGCTCTAGCTCACGTTACAAGCATTAAAATTGCAAATTATTTGCCAAATCAATCAACTCGTGGGGTACCTACAAGATAAATCGCTGTTCCAAGCAAATTAATATGTGTCCGAAATCTTACAATGAAATTTTGGCAATTTTTTTCCTCCTAAACGTTCATTCTCATTTCGGCACAAGAATTAATTGTAGAACATGTATCTCTTGAAATTTACATGATGGATCTGTATTCCAAGCAAATTAATATGTGTCCGAAATCTTGCAACGAAATTTTGGCAATTTTTTTTCCTCCTAAACGTTCATTCTCATTTCGGCACAAGAATTAATTGTAGAACATGTATCTCTTGAAATTTACATGGATCTGTCTGTAGCTTGTCAGACAATGTCTGGCCCTTTTGGACAAACATGAAGTGTTTCTGCCAAATTCTGTTACTGGTCCATGTTGTTTTCTTCCTTTTACAATTTGTTTAATTCTAAAACACTATTACGTGGGATATGAATAACACATTACTTAATTTTGTCACCGAGAAGGACTTGATAGAAGCGAAACATCCCTAATGTTAGACTTGGAATTTCATTTAGTTCTACATTAAATGCATGAATCTGAAATGTTACATCAAAAATGTTTCATGATTCTTTTTCTTTCGTTTTTAATGAACCTGCTGATTTAATCAGGCTCTTTGCCTAAATTATAATACCAAATTAATATGGTCTCTGTTTCTTTAATCAGTTTGTCTTCTGGTTAGCTGATTTGAACCTTAAACAAAAGTAATAGGTACCTGATAATGAATCAAAGAAAGAGTTAGGAGCTTTGGCGTCTCCACTATTTTCCAATTCTTTCCGTCCGTACCTTCCACGTTTTTCTTTAATTGGCTTTTTTTCAGCCTTCAACGAGGTGCCTTTTTTTTAGACGTCAGACACTTTCATGTCACTTTCATTTCTTCTCTTTACCTTCCTCTTTTCAAACACATTATTTCACCCCAAGTTCGGATTCAATAACTTCCAAATAACTAAAGGCACATTAAAAATAGAAAAAGTAGTGTAGTATAAAAAAACTTCCATAAAAAATGCGTGTGTCTAAAAGTTTAATTACTTATTTCAGTGGAACAAGGAAGTATTTTTTCCAACTTTTTATATTTAATTGCTTTCTGCAGGTATGTTCAAGGTTCTTTTTTGGGCAATACAAAAAGAAGTCAATGAAGGATCTGCTATGCTCGAACAATCCAAACCAAATTCCTAATCGAAACCAATAAAAATAAACCGGGTACACAAATCATATTTATTGCCCGTTTCTTGTACACTAACTAACTACTGGCATATTTTATTTGATTCGGACTGAACCTCAGAACCTGCTCAGTTTACATCTACAAAGGACATTGGGAACATTAAAAAAAAAAATGGACTGAACATATTATATGACCATACTTGATCAATAGTTTTACCAATATAGCTACCTAATATCTGATCAAAACCACAAGTCATATTGGAATAAGCTCGATTGTATTTCTGGGTGATTGTGTTTCTATAAAATCTTATTAGGTTTTGTTATCGTGTTTTTAGGGGTATCATTAGAATTACCTTGTCTGTGATAGTTTATGATACCTAGATTAAGATTATACGAGTAAGTACCAAAATACCTATTGAAATTGAACCAATATCAATCTGAGATTAGTTGCAGGTGGTCGGCTGAAGACATTGCATCCTTATGTTTCCATAGTTCGTAATGAAGCAAGTGCATCTAAACCTTTGGTGATGATTGAGATGAATAATTGTGATGAATCATTAAACTTCTTTCTTTGCCAGGAATCGTGGGCACAGTTGGTAATAAATTCATCACAGCAATTGCAGTTCTTCGAAAAATGGAAGTAAAGTAAAGATCACAAGTAACTACATTTTCCTTGTTGAGTACATTTAATGTATTCCTACTTATTAATTAACTCAACAAAATACTCATACAAAATGAACTGGTGCAAGGTTATTTCATGATTTTGTTGTGAGCTGTGAGCAATTAGTCGCATGATTCACAATATTCGCATCTTTCTAGATTTTCTTCAACTGAGGAAGTACCACACGGTATAACCAGGAGTCATCAGCAAATATATTCCCATCCATGCACATCAGCAAGATACCATGTCACTTTCATTTCTTCTCTTTACCTTCCTCTTTTCAAACACATTATTTCACCCCAAGTTCGGATTCAAAAACTTCCAAATAACTAAAGGCACATTAAAAATGGAAAAAGTAGTCTAGTATGAAAAACTTCCATAAAAAATGCGTGTGTCTAAAAGTTTAATTACTTATTTCAGTGGAACAAGGAAGTATTTTTTCCAACTTTTTATATTAACAAAAAGAAAAATCATTATAACGACAGGTAATTTTCGAATTAAAACAAAAGCTAGGGGTTTGGGTGGAAATTAGACTGTTTATAATTTTCAGTATTTCCACAAAGTGTATAAGATTAAACCGCATGGTGCGTTTCCACTTACTGGCATGATCTGTTTCCATTTATAAAAACAAATTATGTAAAAATATCATGGCGATCCGCAAATACTGAGTGAGTGGAAACGCAAAATTGCAAAACAAAATTGTGGTAGAAGTAACAATATTCTCTCACAATTTCCAGATTCGGTGTCCAGATTTCCCAAACTCTGGCGCTAATCCCGTTCAATTTCTGCTCTCAACCTCCTAGAAAATCTCAAGGGACCACCTCCTCTATGATCCGACCAAACGGAGAAAGACACAGAAGGTCAAACCTCCGGCAGAGAACAAGAAAACCACTGGCATGATCTGTTTCTATTTATAAAAACAAATTATGTAAAAATATCATGGCGATCCGCAAATACTGAATGAGTGGAAACGCAAAATTGCAAAACAAAATTGTGGTAGAAGTAACAATATTCTCTCACAATTTCCAGATTCGTTGTCCAGATTTCCCAAACTCTGGCGCTAATCCCGTTCAATTTCTGCTCTCAACCTCCCAGAAAATCTCAAGGGACCACCTCCTCTATGATCCGACCAAACGGAGAAAGACACAGAAGGTCAAACCTCCGGCAGAGAACAAGAAAACAAAACAAGTGCCGGAAATGGCATTCCTTATCAACAGAGCGACCAAAGAACAACAGAAGAACAGAGTTCTGGCAAAAACAAATAATAATAATAAAAATATATAGGACAAAAACATTGTGCTCAGAAAAATCGTGAGAACCCCAGAAAAAAACGTATTCAAAGATGTGGTCTTTGAAAAGAGAGCGAGAAACTCGACAAGAAAGAGATCTGGAAGAATATTATTATCTTGTATTTATTATTTTTTTTCGTAATTAAAAAAATACCGCTCACATTAGGCGTAAAAGTTGAGGCGATCAAAATGCAAGTCCTTGTACCTTGGATGTCTAGTGCCATTGTATCATGAGGAAAATTTGACAGCTTCAATGTTTCCTCATCAAATGCTTCATATTATTCAGGTAGAGCTAGCCAACTAAGGACTTTGGACCCCCGCGGACTTTAGACATATACCTACATAGAATAAGCATATTCAAATAAAATGCAAACCTTTACAACGGACAATGTTGAAGACCGACAAATGCCGACCCACCTGGCTAGGAATTGCAAACATTTTGATATTATGTAAAACATAACAATCATTAGGTATCTTTTTTTCCTTGCAGGTTGACAATTTTATGTTGATTTCATGAAATGTCATTGTTGTTATCTTTGTCCCAGTTTTGAGATATCTGCCTTTCATAAATAATTCATTTGCGAAACATTTTGATATTATGTAAAACATAACAAGCATTATCTTTTTTTTCCTTGCAGGTTGACAATTTTATGTTGATTTCATGAAATGTCATTGTTGTTATCTTTGTCCTAGTTTTGAGATATCTGCCTTTCATAAATAATTCATTTACATATCATGCATATGAGCTGAAAAAGTCGATAGTTTTGTACAATTTGCAGCACAACCTATATAGAAGCATATTTTTCATTCAAATATAGATTGACATTTTTTGGTCCAAATAAACGTGTATGTCACAGAAAGAATCCTGGGGTTCGATTGCCAGTCGAAGTATTTTTCGGTTCTTGGATTTCGGGCTGCATTCAGCCTCGAGAAGAGAAGTGACGCTCAGATAGGGGAGACTGTTCCACCATGGGTCGAAAAAATTCGGAAAACCATAACTCGGTGTGTGTTTACTCTGGAGTCCAGTTTTCAACATGACTAAATAGAAAAGGGAATTTAGACAATATTCAAAACAGGAACAGAGATCATCCAAACAGAAGAAGAGGAAGATAAGGAAGAACTTTTCTTGGAAAACAACAAATGGCGAAATCTACATATACATAATACAAACAAGGTAGGTATTGCCAAAGAAGACATTAGTAGGGACATTGATGCCTAAACTCAAAAGAACGAAGAATATTAGACCAATGCCTAAAATCCCACTATGAAATCTGCATACTGAACTTGATGGTTGACAAAAGACATTCTCAAGGACTTCATTGGCTGGAGGGTTGCGGTCTCTTGTCAATGAGAGGACCTACTTATCAAACAAGTTGTAGGT
Organism: Diaphorina citri; assembly: GCF_000475195.1. Lineage (NCBI taxonomy): Eukaryota > Metazoa > Arthropoda > Insecta > Hemiptera > Psyllidae > Diaphorina > Diaphorina citri. The sequence goes on from NW_007377641.1 coordinate 104,446, forward strand.
AATATGACGCACACAGATTTACCCCCTCATGTAAATAGCAGTAAGACTTCTTGTATGACACTTGTGCAAACACTTGACAAAGACAGGATAAACAAACAAGCTAAAAAATATTATGAGCCCACATTTTTTTTCGTCCCCTCCACCTTTTTTCAGAAAGGGCTTTCTGAAAACTGCTAAAACGTTTTCTTGAAAATGTCTGTTGTTAAGTAGTTGCTGGGCAATATACATGGAATTCAATGGGCAATAATGCTTGCTGCTTACTTCGACAGATTGACAGTATTGGTATTGTGAGAGTTGAGCCATACCAGAACAAAATTCTTAGTTGCTGAATCACCGAACAATTTTGGATAGATTTGAACTCAGGATTCCTGGGAGGTCCAAATCTTCAAACGCATCTTTCGTCCAAGTGAAAAAAGTATCCTATTTTCCTATTTAGGTATCTGTTATAAACTATTTAGGTATCAATTATCTTCTTTTGATAAAATTAAAGAAGGATTAGACTTTCATCGACTTAAAGGAACGGAATTCGAGCACCATATGTTTCATCAATAAAAAAAAAAAAAAAAAATACTGATAAGGTCCCAAACGGATCCAAATTTGTTAGATCCGTAATGGAGATATTAAAGTCGAGAAAACAATTTTCGACCATCGCCCAAGAACCGAGACCATGGTATCAATGGAATTATTGAAATACTCAAAGTCACGAGAAGACTTACACATAATATACTAGAAGTTTCGTCCCCTCCACCTTTTTTCAGAAAGGGCTTTCTGAAAACTGCTAAAACGTTCTCTTGAAAATGTCTGTTGTTAAGTAGTTGCTGGGCAATATACATGGAATTCAATGGGCAATAATGCTTGCTGCTTACTTCGACAGGTTGACAGTATTGGTATTGTGAGAGTTGAGCCATACCAGAACAAAATTGTTAGTTGCTGAATCACCGAACAATTTTGGATAGATTTGAACTCAGGATTCCTGGGAGGTCCAAATCTTCAAACGCATCTTTCGTCCAAATTATCGTGTCCCAAACGGATCCAAATTTGTTAGATCCGTAATGGAGATATTAAAGTCGAGAAAACAATATTCGACTATCGCCCAAGAACCGAGACCATGGTATCAATGGAATTATTGAAATACTCAAAGTCACGAGAAGACTTACACATAATATACTAGAAGTTAGAGTAGAGAGTACATTGCTTCATGGTCAGAAATTGTTATCAATTATTGATTTGTTCGGTTCAGTTGAGATTAACCCCGGTGGGTTTGTAGATAAATTTACTGATTTATAAAATATTGTGACTATTAACCAACTGGAAGATGACCAATAGATGAGGTCTGCAAGGTTGGTGTCATTTGTTAAGAGATGTTGGCTCGAGACTACTCGAGAGTCTTTATTTATTGGAAGGTGTACCTCCTTTATGTCTTTCTGACCTACACCATAAAGAGGCAGAAACCGATACCAACAAGTCACACAAATGGGTTAACTCAAGTTTAATACATACTTAGGCTCATATTTTATCAATATTCGTGATTTACTACTGAAGAACTTCTTAGGACGTACTAACTTATTGACTTCAATCAATTTCAACTAATAGGTATTGAAAGTACATAATTATTCCATTGATCAATGAGCACTGGAACATGCCTTTCAATAAATCTTGGGTGGACAATTGACCTATAGGGCCCAAGAGGGTAGGAAAGCTCTAATGATAGGAATAACCTTCCTTAGTGGACAAATTCCACTCAACATATTAAATTTGTTGATATACCCAGTTCATAGTTCGGAGGTAGATGTAGATAATATCATGTTTGTATTATCCTTGTAGATACTCTTGTTGGTAGGTATACAAGTTGTTGACTTCTTGTTAATTTAAGATAGGCATCTGGATATCTCTTATATTAACCCTCTGTACAAACATAGCCGTATTCATTAGCATATTTTTAATCTAAAAGCTTCTTTTTTTCTGTAAACAAAACAAGAAAACAAATCCGAATTCATGTAAATTAGTTTTCTTTCTTCTTAACATTCTTCTAATACAATTAGTACAATACTTTCAAATAATACACCTTCTTAGCTACCTCTTCCAATTTCTTTTACAAGACGAAGAGACCCCTTTCTTTTAAGTAATCTATACCTTATAAAAATAAATAAAAGAGAGAGAAAAAATGTTAATTAATCTTTTTTCCAGATTTTTTTTTTTTTTTTTTTTTTTTTTTTTTTTTTTAAAAAAGGGGTCCTTTTTTTTTTTTTTTTTTTTTTTTTTTATGGGAGGTTTTTTTTTTTTTTTAAGAAAGGGAGTGCTCCTGATTTTTTTTTCTCTTGTTTTATTTATTTTTATTTGTGTTGTCTTTTTTTATGGATATTAATATCAAATTTAATTTTTTTCTTCGGAAAAGGGTGACTTTTTTAAGTTCCGCAATTTTCCATTAACTTCCCTTTTCCCTCCCGTGTTCCATTTTTTTCTTCTTGTTTTTTAAGTTCATAATATTTGATTCTTATTTATTTGTCATTTATAATTATCTCAAGTATTATTAATAATTGTAAAAGAAATGAAAAAAAAAGAAGAAATAATTATTCCATTATTCTAATTTGATTATTAGTCGGTTGATGGAGAAAAAATATTGCAAAGAAAAAAAAATCCACGTTTTTCTTTAATTGGCTTTTTTTCAGCCTTCAACGAGGTGCCTTTTTTTTAGACGTCAGACACTTTCATGTCACTTTCATTTCTTCTCTTTACCTTCCTCTTTTCAAACACATTATTTCACCCCAAGTTCGGATTCAATAACTTCCAAATAACTAAAGGCACATTAAAAATAGAAAAAGTAGTGTAGTATAAAAAAACTTCCATAAAAAATGCGTGTGTCTAAAAGTTTAATTACTTATTTCAGTGGAACAAGGAAGTATTTTTTCCAACTTTTTATATTAACAAAAAGAAAAATCATTATAACGACAGGTAATTTTCGAATTAAAACAAAAGCTAGGGGTTTGGGTGGAAATTAGACTGTTTATAATTTTCAGTATTTCCACAAAGTGTATAAGATTAAACCGCATGGTGCGTTTCCACTTACTGGCATGATCTGTTTCCATTTATAAAAACAAATTATGTAAAAATATCATGGCGATCCGCAAATACTGAATGAGTGGAAACGCAAAATTGCAAAACAAAATTGTGGTAGAAGTAACAATATTCTCTCACAATTTCCAGATTCGTTGTCCAGATTTCCCAAACTCTGGCGCTAATCCCGTTCAATTTCTGCTCTCAACCTCCCAGAAAATCTCAAGGGACCACCTCCTCTATGATCCGACCAAACGGAGAAAGACACAGAAGGTCAAACCTCCGGCAGAGAACAAGAAAACAAAACAAGTGCCGGAAATGGCATTCCTTATCAACAGAGCGACCAGAGAACAACAGAAGAACAGAGTTCTGCAACTTCTGAATGTGAGTGTAATCCCGCGATCATAGAGATTGTTAATGAGGCTCATGTTAGCTGAAGTGAGAAACTTGACTTGGAGGATTATGTTAGACGTCATGAAAATGATAGATTCTGCATTACCAGAAGCTTAAGATGTTGGACATCTTAGAAGTTTTAATAGACACCTTCAGAATTAGTGGTAAACAAGAAAGAGATCTGGAAGAATATCATTATCTTGTATTTATTATTTTTTTCGTAATTAAAAAAATACCGCTTACATTAGGCGTAAAAGTTGAGGCGACGAAAATGCTGGAAGTTGGAAGTTCTGCTTGTATCGCTTTTTGCATTGAGATACAAGGACTAAAAATAGTTACCTGCCTAAACGGTATTGACGACCGACTACTGGTCAAAATGCAAGTCCTTGTATCCTTGGATGTCTAGTGCCATTGTATCATGAGAAAAATTTGACAACTTCAATGTTTCCTCATCAAATGCTTCATATTATTCAGGTAGAGCTAGCCAACTAAGGACTTTGGACCGCCGCGGACTTTAGACATACATAGAATAAGCATATTCAAATAAAATGCAACCTTTACAACGGACAATGTTGAAGACCAACAAATGCCGACCCACCTGGCTAGGAATTGCAAACATTTTGATATTATGTAAAACATAACAAGCATTATTTTTTTTTCCTTGCAGGTTAACAATTTTATGTTGATTTCATGAAATGTCATTGTTGTTATCTTTGTCCCAGTTTTGAGATATCTGCCTTTCATAAATAATTCATTTACCGTCCATATGGTAATCTAACGGATAATTCAATTCTACAGAATCTATGAATCATAATAATTTCGCCTACACACCCGTCGAGCTCAGCCGGTTTTTTGTTTAATCTTTAATTTGACGAAACTCACAAACATGGAATTCTCGATTTCCAGACAGACATATTAAATTGCAACGTGAATTCTGGAGGAGAAACTTTTATTGAACTCACCAAACTTTACGAATAAAATCCCGTACAGGATGGACAGGAGAAATTTGAACGAAATTTGGGTGGAGGAAATCAAAATGGCCTCCTTACCTGAAACAAAGAAAATGGACAAAAATAAATAAATGAAGAATTGCCTAGGTAAATGTTCAACCTTGGTGTTTTTATATCTAGTAAGACCTATCTATCCGTTATGAATAAAACTATAACTATGGGAACTTGATCATTTGACATCTCCACCAACGGTTCATTTGACATATTATCCACCAATGGGTTATTTGACATCTCCACCAACGGTTCATTTGACATATTATCCACCAATGGGTTATTTGACGTCTCCACCAATATTACTTATATATTTTTGACTGGTGTTGATGATTAGAATTTTAGTTAACCTTTAAGGTAGGTACAGGAGATATGAATAAAACTATAACTATGGGAACTTGATCATTTGACATCTCCACCAATGGGTTATTTGACATCTCCACCAATATTACTTATATTTTTGACTGGTGTTGATGATTAGAATTTTAGTTAACCTTTAAGGTAGGTACAGGAGAATAATCATGATTCTGCTTTATTTCATTTTCAAAACTAGTTCTATTTCCAATTCTTTTCATATGTTTCTCATCTTTATCCCATTTCTCGTCAATTTTTTACATGAATTTTTTTAACAAACTACAAAAGCACTCTCGAAAATCTCGAAATCTGTGGATTCTGTTGGGGGAGATAGATTTCTCAATCCGCGCACGATGATCTGTCGACGAGATAAATTGAGCCGAAATTAATTAATCCTGGGGCAAAACAAACTGAAATTTCATCAGGACCAACCGAGCGTTAACAAACTACAAAAGCACTCTCGAAAATATCGAAATCTGTGTATTCTGTTGGGGGAGATAGATTTCTCAATTCTGGCTCGATGATCTGTCGACGAGATAAATTGAGCCGAAATTAATTAATCCTGGGGCAAAACAAACTGAAATTTCATCAGGACCAACCGAGCGTGAAATATCTTACAAGATCTGGCATCGTGACGATAAGTATAAGTACACAGATAAGTACGCTTGTCAACTGTGTTTACAGAGATGTCAAATTATACGTACAAATGAACACATTGACACTGAAGATATCAAGATAAAATCATCAATCTATGTTAGATTCTTTGCCTTCATATTGTTCATTATTTTACTCAACACTTCTGTTTCTGGAGTCTTTCTCCTTACCCCACCCCTTTTTGTTACTTAAAAAAAAAAAAAAATGTAGGTACATAATAATGTATTTACTTATAGTTTATATCTTCTAGATACGTGGTTTTTGTTTGTGAGACTACTTTTGACCGTTGTGAGGTGAGTTTTTGGAAAAAGTTCGGGTAACACGGGAATTTCGAGATGATGTGATATTGAACTAATTTTGGAAGTTCTCTGATTGTGCTTGGCCAGATTATTGATTGAGTACCAGGAATGGGAAATGAATTCCTATACCCCATAATTGGACCTAATGGAAGTGAGAACATAATATTATTATCTTTATTTCATAACCAAATATATAAATATATAACAATACTTCAATCATCAATACACATCAAGCCAGCTCCATCATCAAATTTCAAGGATAATAAAAAGCTCCTTTCTAACATTGATAGAAACAAGCTTTTATTATTGCCTCGGCGGTAAATTTTAATTCCAAATCAATAGTATCCATATGATGTCGATAACATTTTCAATCATCACAAATTTGTTGCGTAGGGGCACTAAAAACAACGATCAAATTATTTTCCATAAAAATTCTGTATAGTTATAAAACAACATTGAACGTTTTAATTTAAAACACATAAAATTAGTCAGTAGCATACATAAAATACATCGAAATTGAATTCCAATCAACATAAAAAAACGAATTCCAACCTACAGAATCCATAAAAAGTAAATAAATTGTAAATTGCCAATACAACATAATAATCGGTCAGCTAGAAAGGATCTTTTTCCACTTTTCGCTCAAAACTAATGCAATTCTCTTCAAAAAACTATGGAACTCCAAATGAAGGGCCCCGTCAGTTGAACAAACCAGAGGTGTGAAGGACGCCCTCAAATCCTCCGCAGCAGTGTTGTATTTCAAATGTTTTTCTTGAGCATGCCTCTTCGCGATTGTATTCCAAGTTTAAGAAGCAACATTTGACTAGTCAAATTCCCATTGAATGAAAATTAAAGATAAAGGAGATACTCGTGGTATAGCTTGTATGAACAATTAGGACTATACCTACAAGAAAATCCAACCAAACCTAACCTGAAACCAGGATCCACACTTAGGTACCCAAGATGGGAAACTCAGACCATAATGTAGAACTACATTTCCAACATAAGTGTGCAGTGTATACTGTATACCCTGCCATCAATTTATTCTAACAACTTGGACCTAGCTCTATCCAAGATTCCAAACGAGCCATTCCAAACGAGCCTATCCAAGATTTCCAAGCCAATATTCAATATCACACTGACAATACCTCAATGAAAACCTTGAACACTGTCCTCGTAACAATGGACTTGAAAGCAACCATAATGCAATGGCCTCAAAGAATAGAAACAGCCCAGACTACGATAACTGGACAATGGACGAACATGAACTTCACAAAGATAATGCAAGTGGCCTTGAGAACTGACCAGTGACAACTACTCGTATGTCCCTGAGTGTAACCAGTACCAGCATACTCAATGTACTGATAAGAATTGGTACTCTTGTTAGGTTGTTAGGTGTATTGTTGCTTTTCCATTACCTTGGCTCTTCAGAAACATAATTTTCCTACATACATATTAGTTACATAGACATACCTATAATGCACATAAGTTCTCTCTAGAATAATATAAACTATAGGTTCGTTATAGGACTAACCACAAGTTCTAACACCTTGGTTTTATAGTCTCATGTTCATTTCAAGTTGATGAAATAGCATTTTAAACTGCTCAAAAGGACTACTCCAAGCCACCGAGCATTTATTGGCCCTTCGGGCCGGATTAATGAACAAGCGATTTTTAAACCAAGGAAAACATGGAAAATAGACTGCTAAAACAGACTAAAGGCAAAGAAACAATAGACTAAAGTTACCTGTAACATGAGTTCTTGCACCGACATGAGTCAACATGGATTGTAGACCTAGTCATTAGTGAATGACCTATGTAAGTACATTAGTACACTGGAACTCTGGTTACTGATGCATTTTTGATGTACCTGCAGTAATATTGTTAACACTTATGCAATTAGGAAAAAATTAATTGGATAACTAATTTTGCCCTTTGACACCCAGCTGACCAGGTATGATTAATTGATGGCACAAACGTGCATCTTTTTTTTTTTTTTTTTTTTTTTTTTTTTTTTTTTTTTTAAAAAAAAAAATAGAGGTGTTTTGGGAAAATTTTTTCAAAATTCGATCTTTTTTAACAAGAAGATCAGTAGAGTTGTTGGGAAATGTTCTGCAGAATTTAACAGGGTATGACTTTTTGTGGAAGAAGTTAGTAGGTACATGTGGTTAGATTTGTAGATTACGTGTTAATAGAGGACAGTTTTGTTGGCTTGTTTTTAGAAATGGCCAATTTCTTGACAGATTTTCAATGGACCGAACTTTTTTTTAATCAATGGATACGGAAAATCATTGCCAGTATTCATCGTCGCGCATCGGTCGTTTAAAAAGAGGAATCACAAACGGAATATTATAGAAAGCCTTTTTTTTCTACCTATATAACTCAATAATCTGATGCAGACATCTCATGTTCTAATCAAATTGGTGAAGCGCAAATACTATAGTAAAAACTATCGGAATAAATTCAAAGGCTTGGAAAAAAAGTAAAATTAAAAAGTAAAAAAATGGGGGAAATCTCTTTTACTCTTAATTTGACTTTGAATTAATTGGTAAATTGGAAACTCTCGATTTTTTTTTCTTTTTTTTTTAACTGATGTCTATTTATTTTGTCCTTTTTTTCTAGAGGGAACAAATCATCAGGCATTTAGTTAGAGATTACAGTTTATATCCCCTGATGACAAGAATTCTAGGACACGAACCAAAATTGACTTGAATTATTTCATGGAATCCTCGATTAAAATCAAGCGTGCCGGGAGGCGCGCGAACGTCAATAGTTCGAAGCTCCTCCGCCGCACCCCGTCAAGTTAAAGTAAACTTTACTAGACTCAAGCTCGACTTGAGAAAAGATATAAACTAAACAACAAAAGCTCAGAGCTCAACATGTTTGCGATAATTAGCTAAAAGAAAGACGAAAGTAATCCCTGTTTTCGTCACTTTTCGCCGAAAATCCACTCCAGTCAGCCGCTAGTCGGCAGCCTACGGCAACGCGGTAAAGTCATTTTACAAGCTCACACCCCGTCAGCCCGTCACCCAACGGTGGAAGTGTTTCGACACTCAAGCTCATCAAAGTGAACCGTCACTTGTCGCAGTGGTTGCTCTGTGTTTTTCCCTTGTTATTTTTTAAAAAGGGAAAAAAGAAAAGCCAAGCTAACCGCAACCACCTCAAGATTTTCGGGATTTCCCTCCCGTTTTTATTACGTTCACACCCAGGCACGGATATCAGTGAAGTGGTGAGAAAACTTTGCTGATCATCTTTTAATGCTGATTGTTGAAAGAATTGAACTAGGCAATTCTGGTCGGCATTTTTTTTCCACTGTATAAGTATATCTTGATGTTCTTTCTTGGGCAAGGTAGGTACGTTTGGCACGTAGGTACTAATTTTTTAAAGGCTTAAAGACAATAACCCAAACCTACCACCCATGTCTTTGGCCTTTGTAATAGGTAGTTAGAAAAGTGGTTTCTACCGCCATCGACAGCATGAAATAAATTCTGAACTTCCCCAGGAGATATGAGTCCCTTTATCTCGGCATATACTGCTTAGTAGATGAGGATGAAAAAACTCAAAAGGTAGGTACATTAGAAGTCTAAAAAGGTAGGAATACCAAAACATATAGGAATAATTCAAGAGCAAACTAAACCTATTCTTAAGCCTAATAGTAGGTATGGGTAAGTTGTAGGAACAGAATGGTATGGATGAGAAAGATAATGATTTGAATCAATTTATTAGAAGCGAGTCCCAATGAAGAGGAATAGGCATTGAAGATTGAACGAATTGATCCAAAGAATCAGGAAAAGACAAAACTGTTTAGAACTGAAGAGTACAAGAACTAGTACCTATCTAAACCGACAAATCTATCAAAGATCAAAAAATGAAAAATCTCTGCAAACGTCACTTGTGTACCGTCAGTACGTGCCTGAGTGACGAGCGTCAGGGGGGAGGAGGATGGGTGTGAAGAGAGACATTTTTTTCGTCACAGGGGGAGGGAATGCATCAGGGGAGAATGGGTGGGAGGAGGGAGCGATTTTTTCCATGACACTACGAGAGGGAAAAAAAGAGGAATCAAGAGGAGAGATCGAAAAAGAGGGAGAAGGTTAAAGAAAGAGGATGAGGAAAGAAAGAGGGAAGGAAGAGAAATAGAACAGTTAGGGAAGAGATATAAAGACGTGAATGAAAAGGAAAGAAGGAGGAGGCAGCAAAGGGAACAGAGGTATAGAAGGAGAGGGAAAGAAGAAACAAGGAGGGAGGAAGAAGAGAAGATGATGGAGAAGCATGAAAAGAAGAAGGAGGTGAAAGAGGTGAAATAGGAGATAGGTATAGTATTGAAAGAGAGGGAGAGAGGAGACAAAGAGGGAGGAAGAGGAGAAGATGATGGAGAAGCATGAGAAGAAGAAGGAGGTGAAAGAGGTGAAATAGAAGATAGGTAGAGCAAAAGGATTGAAAGAGAGGGAGAGAGGAGGCAAAGAGGAAAGTAGAGGGAATAAAAGGGGCAGCAGTATGTTATATGGAGGGATCAAATGAAAAATTTGCATGTGAATATGAAGCACGGAATAAAGCAAGGTAGGTAATTCAATTACCTATCATCATCTTTCTACATGTCCATGGACACCGAGAGGGAAAAAAATCTCTAAAAAGCCTTTTGATAGGGAGAAAAAAAAACCCTCTGTTTGCACATAAATGAAAACATTTTATTTGAAAAAAAAAAGTTGGTAGAACGAATGTATAGATAGATGTCTAAAGCTCCATCTACCTATGTACCTTGTACCTATTTTGAAATAAAGGCCTTTTTTTGCTTTAACAAATGCAACCACCTAAATGCCTCCCTCCCATATGAATTTTTAAAAGGGACTTAAATAATACCCAGTCCTATAAAATATTCAATGGAAATATTTTGCAATGTGTAGTTATTACTACCTATGAAATAATGTAGTAGGAACAGAATGGATTTTTTTCGAGTGCTATTTTTTATTTGCAAAGGGATTAAATAAAAAAAATCCAAACATGAAAAAATGTAGGCCATTTCCAGTTTGCATGTGCTGACTATTTACACAGATGTTTCATGAAGAACTTTTGAAAAAAAATACTTTCATTACTAGTATAGCTCCGCTATATACTGTAGTAATAGAAAGTAAAAAAAATGCAGATTGCAGAACTTTCGCAGAAAAGGTATTATCCCAGATATTTTGATTATTTTCAGCTTGAGAACCATAAATATATTTAAAAGATTACCTACAACACGTTTTAACAACACTAATAAAAAAAAAATTATTGATCTATTAATTGGAGGAGCGTTTTTTGTATCAAAAAGAATTTAAAATATTAAATTCCATTATTATGTAATCTGTTTTTAAGAGTTGTGAAAAATTTAACATCATAAATGTGAATGGAAAAAAGAAGTCGCGAGAGAACTGATACAAGAGGGCAAAAAAGGGGGAAGAGGAAAAATTTGGAGAAAAAACAACAAAAAAGTGGGGATATTCAGTGACGAATTCAGGATATGGAGATCCTTAACATCTCAAGCGAGAAATGTTTGCAAAGATACATACGTATTCCTTAATAAACTGGAGTTACTAATGAAATGGCAAAAACAAGGTAATAAAAATACTCAAGATTGCTCTAAAAATCAGGAACTTAGAATGTTCAACAAAAACTTTTTCAAATGAGAAAAAATCACTCTTCGACACTGATTTGTGTGAGGGAAATTTTTGGCGACAAATCATTCCTTTTCCTCCCTAAAAAAAATGGAAATTAATATTAATGAGGTTTAGATTTTCTCAGCTCCAAAGTGTGAATAAGAATAATACTACGTCTGGGGCAAATCCAGCCAGCCAGTAGGGGAGGGGAGCATTTGAGATGCATTAATTGGTAGAAAAGACCAGTCCAAATTCCTCTTTCTGTTTCCTAAACACCTATTCCAAATGAGACCAAGACATAACACATCAAACACGGAAATTTAACTAGAATTTCGTTCAAATGGTGCATTTTTTTATTCTTTTAAAAATTGCTGAGCAGGATACAGTTACATCTCCATTCTTTGTGTCACCACGATCACTTCCTTGCAAACTTCCCCGTCTAGGGGACAGCATTCAACACATTCACCGCCTCTACTTCTTCGCCTTTTTCGCCGGAGCTGCTGCTGAGTTGGGCTTCTCGTCCTTTTTAGTGCCGTCCTTTTTTGCGGTCGGAGTTTTCGGTGTCTGGTTCGGCTTGGTGATTTCCTTCTGGCATGATTTTTTTTTTTTTATTCTTTTAAAAATTGCTGAGCATGATACAGTACAGCTCTTTATGTCAACACGATCACTTCTTTACAACTTTCTTCGTGTCTGGGGGACAGCATTCAACACATTCACTCCCTCTACTTCTTCGCCTTTTTCGCCGGAGCTGCTGTCGAGTTGGGCTTCTCGTCCTTTTTAGTGCCGTCCTTTTTTGCGGTCGGAGTTTTCGGTGTCTGGTTCGGCTTGGTGATTTCCTTCTGGCCACCCTTGCTGGGGAGCTTGCTCTTTGGTTTGGTCACCATGTTCATCTTGTTCTGAGTGGTCAAGGTTTTGACATCTTTGGATTTAGACTGGGACTTAATGCGTTCGATGGCGGGTTTCTTAGACGTCGGATTGTTAGCGACCATTGTGTCTGTGGTTTTTGTTTGTGAGACTACCCTTTGAGCGTTGTGAGGTGAGTTTTTGGAAATAGTTCGGGTACCACGGGAATTTTAAGATGTGAGATTGAACTAATTTTGGAAGTTCTCTGATTGTGCTTGGCCAGATTATTGAAGTGTATATTTGCGATCTGAGAATCAACCACAGAAAAACATAGTAATTTAAGATTACAAGCCAAACACCTCGTCAAATCTGTCTCCAGCTAGAGATAGATTTCTCAATCCTGGCTCGATGATCTGTCGACGAGATAAATTGAGCCAAAATTAATTAATCCTGGGGCAAAACAAACTGAAATTTCATCAGGACCAACCGAGCGTGAAATATCTTACAAGATCTGGCATCGTGACGATAAGTATACGTAGATAAGTATAAGTACACAGATAAGTACGCTTGTCAACTGTGTTTACAGAAATGTCAAATTAGACGTACAAATGAACACATTGACACTGAAGATATCAAGATAAAATCATCAATCTATGTTACATTCTTTGCCTTCATATTGTTCATTATTTTACTCAACACTTCTGTACTTCTGTTTCTGGAGTCTTTCTCCTTACCCCACCCCTTTTTGTTAAAAAAAAAAAAAAAATGGGAGGACAAAAAAATTGTTTTTACTTATATTTTTTATTTT
>NW_007377641.1:118002-139859 GCF_000475195.1 Diaphorina citri
GTACGTACGTACGTACGTACGTACGTTACGTACGTACGTACGTTACGTACGTACGTACGTTACGTACGTACGTACGTTACGTACGTACGTACGTTACGTACGTACGTACGTTACGTACGTACGTACGTTACGTACGTACGTACGTTACGTACGTACGTACGTTACGTACGTACGTACGTTACGTACGTACGTACGTTACGTACGTACGTACGTTACGTACGTACGTACGTTACGTACGTACGTACGTTACGTACGTACGTACGTTACGTACGTACGTACGTTACGTACGTACGTACGTACGTTACGTACAGACCATGGGCTAAAAACCACTTTTTTGGAATCAGGGGACCCCAAAACGGATATTTCCACCCATTTCCCGATTTTGAAAATTTGGACCGATTGCAATACTTTCTCATTACCTTGTATAGGTTCCCTATACGTAAAGGTAATAGAAAGTAATTAAGATCTTTTATTATTCTTTTTTTTTATTATTATTCATCATTTGTCTCGAGAACTTTTTTGGAAATACTGTGGCGTTGTTAGGAAATCAACCCGTTACCGGTCCATAAGATCAAATAAAACCCTCCATATTTCGAATGGTGTTTATTCTTGACAGCAAGAACATCCACATCAGCAAAACAGTGGCCAGCACCGAACGGGTTAACCGAATACCAACCACACCGCTTCTATTGTTTTCTACTTCATCTTGTCTTTTGAAAAAAAAAGCAATAAAAATCATAAAACCCATGCTGGAGCGGCCTTGAGTCAAAACCTCACACTACAAAAGTCATAACTGTCTAAATAGTGGCCGAACCGAAGCTGAAAGTTACGACTTTATGGCCGGAGGCTAGAGACGTCCTTCTAGACTTCGAGAGGAACATCTATGTGCCTTGCAACGTCTTCCATCCTAGTGGAAGAAATGGTTTTTGGCCGGACCGAAGCTGAAAGTTACGACTTTGTCGCCGGAGGCTAGAGACGTCCTTCTAGACTTCGAGAGGAACATCTATGTGCCTTGCAACGTCTTCCATCCTAGTGGAAGAAATGGTTTAGAATAGATTTTGTTTATACTGCCTAGATGCGACTTTTTTGGAGGGGGGGAGTGGAGGGGGGGGTCGCGTCCCGAATCGACATTTCGGATATTTGGCAAGCCTACTTATGAGTCCCTTTATCTCGGCATATACTGCTTAGGTAGTAGATGAGGATGAAAAAACTCAAAAGGTACATTAGAAGTCTAAAAAGGTAGGAATACCAAAACATATAGGAATAATTCAGGAGCGAAATAAACTTATATTCTTAAGCCTAATAGTAGGTATAGGTAAGTTGTAGGAACAGAATGGTATGGATGAGAAAGATAATGATTTGAATCAATTTATTAGAAGCGAATCACACAAGTCCCAATGAAGAGGAATAGGCATTGAAGATTGAACGAATTGATCCAAAGAATCAGGAAAAGACTGAACTGTTTAGAACTGAAGAGTACAAGAACTAGTACCTATCGAAGGTACTAATCCTTCTTGACTAATTAAGAATTTTCAAAATTTAAGCGAAAAAAACGGCAATAAACCATTAGAAAATGTTTTATGTCTGATTGTAGATCTATACACAAAGGACTATTATTACAACCACCAAGAACTTTTATTTTTTAATCCTTCAAAAAGATCTTGTTAATGTTAAGACAAGGGAGGCTGGAAATTAAGACGATTAACATTTAGATCTGAGAAGAAAGAATGGACTTTTCCTTGTTAAAAATTTATGCTCATCAAAATAAAGAAGAAAAAAAGAAAAAGGAAAAGTGTCAAAAAATTAAGATCTTTTATTATTCTTTTTTTTATATTCATCATTCGTCTCGAGAACTTATTTGGAAATACTGTGGCGTCCAGCACCGAACGTGTTAACCGAATACCAACCACACCGCTTCTATTGTTTTCTACTTCATCTTGTCTTTTGAAAAAAAAAGCAATAAAAATCATAAAACCCATGCTGGAGCGGCCTTGAGTCAAAACCTCACACTACAAAAGTCATAACTGTCTAAATATTGGCCGGACCGAAGCTGAAAGTTACGACTTTGTCGCCGGAGGCTAGAGACGTCCTTCTAGACTTCGAGAGGAACATCTATGTGCCTTGCAACGTCTTCCATCCTAGTGGAAGAAATGGTTTAGAATAGAATTTGTTTATACTGCCTAGATGCAACTTATGAGTCCTTTATCTCGGCATATACTGCTTAGTAGATGAGGATGAAAAATCTCAAAAGGTACATTAGAAGGCTAAAAAGGTAGGAATACCAAAACATATAGGAATAATTCCGGAGCGAAATAAACTTATTCTTAAGCCTAATAGTAGGTATAGGTAAGTTGTAAGAACGGAATGGTATGGATGAGAAAGATTTGAATCAATTAATTAGAAGCGAATCACACAAGTCCCAATGAAGAGGAATAGTCATTGAAGATTGAACGAATTGATCCAAAGAATCAGGAAAAGACTGAACTGTTTAGAACTGAAGAGTACAAGAACTAGTACCTATCTAACTTGAAAATAACAATGAAATATGAAAAATGAATTAAATCAAGAATACCTTACATAAGAAGAAGTTATGGTTCCTAAAAGTACAGAAGTACTAACAGGGATTATGAAGAATATGTTAAGAATATTGTAAAGAATGAAAGAATAAACTTATTATATATTTCATGGGATCCTCGATTAAAATCAAGCGTGCCGGGAGGCGCGCGAACGTCAATAGGTCGAAGCTCCTCCGCCGCACCCCGTCAAGTTAAAGTAAACTTTACTAGACTCAAGCTCGACTTGAGAAAGGAGGGTATAAACAAAACAACAAAAGCTCAGAGCTCAACATGTTCGCGATAATTAGCTAAAAGAAAGAAGAAAGTAATCCCTGTTTTCGTCACTTTTCGCCGAAAGTCCACTCCAGTCAGCCGCTAGTCGCCAGCCTACGGCAACGCGGTAAAGTCATTTTCCAAGCTCACACCCCGTCAGCCCGTCACCCAACAGTGGAAGTGTGTAGATGTCACACTCGAGCTCATCAAAGTGAACCGTCACTTGTGTACCGTTGTACGTGCCTGAGTGACGAGCATCAGGAGGGAGGAGGATGGGTGTGAAGAGAGACATTTTTTTTTTGTCACAGGGGGAAGGAATGCATCAGGGGAGAATGGGTGGGAGGAGGGAGCGATTTTTCCAGTGATGTGACGAGAGAGGGGGGAAAACGAGGCGAAGGAAAAGGAAGAGAGAGAGAGACGAGGGAAAGAAAAGAAGTAAATAAGGAAAGGAGGATAGAAAGAGAAAGCGGAAAGAAAGAGAAAGGGGACACAGTTAGGGAAGAGATATAAAGACGTGAATGAAAAGGAAAGAAGGAGGAGGGAGGCAGCAAAGGGAAAAGAGGTATAGAAGGAGAGGGAGAGAAGAAACAAAGAGGGAGGAAGAGGAGAAGATGATGGAGAAGCATGAGAAGAAGAAGGAGGTGAAAGAGGTGAAATAGAAGATAGGTAGAGCAAAAGCATTGAAAGAGAGGGAGAGAAGAGACAAAGAGGGAGGAAGAGGAGAAGATGATGGAGAAGCATGAAAAGAAGAAGGAGGTGAAAGAAGAGAAATAGAAGATAGGTTTTGCATTGAAAGAGAGGGAGAGAGGAGACAAAGAGGGAGGAAGAGGAGAAGATGATGGAGAAGCATGAAAAGAAGAAGGAGGTGAAAGAGGTGAAATAGAAGATAGGTAGAGCAAAAGGATTGAAAGAGAGGGAGAGAGGAGGCAAAGAGGAAAGTAGAGGGAATAAAAGGGGCAGCAGTATGTTATATGGAGGGATCAAATGAAAAATTTGCATGTGAATATGAAGCACGGAATAAAGCAAGGTAGGTAATTCAATTACCTATCATCATCTTTCTACATGTCCATGGACACCGAGAGGGAAAAAAATCTCTAAAAAGCCTTTTGATAGGGAGAAAAAAAAACCCTCTGTTTGCACATAAATGAAAACATTTTATTTGAAAAAAAAAAGTTGGTAGAACGAATGTATAGATAGATGTCTAAAGCTCCTTCTACCTATGTACCTTGTACCTATTTTGAAATAAAGGCCTTTTTTTGCTTTAACAAATGCAACCACCTAAATGCCTCCCTCCCATATGAATTTTTAAAAGGGACTTAAATAATACCCAGTCCTATAAAATATTCAATGGAAATATTTTGCAATGTGTAGTTATTACTACCTATGAAATAATGTAGTAGGAACAGAATGGATTTTTTTCGAGTGCTATTTTTTATTTGCAAAGGGATTAAATAAAAAAAAATCCAAACATGAAAAAATGTAGGCCATTTCCAGTTTGCATGTGCTGACTATTTACACAGATGTTTCATGAAGAACTTTTGAAAAAAAATACTTTCATTACTAGTATAGCTCCGCTATATACTGTAGTAATAGAAAGTAAAAAAAATGCAGATTGCAGAACTTTCGCAGAAAAGGTATTATCCCAGATATTTTGATTATTTTCAGCTTGAGAACCATAAATATATTTAAAAGATTACCTACAACACGTTTTAGCTTCATGATCATAAATGTAAGTATTTATAAGATTACCTATATCCTATAATATGTCTTCATACCACCAATAAAAAATTATTGATCTATTAATTGGTAGAAAATGAGGGTCAATAAATACATCAATATAACAGTCTTTACTTTAATCATTTTTATATTTATTTAATTGTTTTGTTGAACAATTAAACATGAAAATAGATTTATCAATTAATTGATTTAGTTGATAGGTACCAGAATGACTGTGTATCAGTGGAATGAGTGCATTTTAGGTTAATTGACATCTTTAGTGGACAAATCAGTAATTCAGTAGGTAGGGTTAAGTATGCCAATCAATAATATCGGTAGGAGTTCTAAACTCATTATAAATAGGTAACTAATAATTATGTGATTTTAGTTTCCATTTTCTTACTTGTTATTCTTGAATCTTTAGCAAATAGATTCTTCAGCCCGAGATTTTAACAATGTACACCAATTTAACTCCAGTTTTACAAGGGCTTACTTTTAATTCTATGCAGCTTTAAAAATTGAATAAATTCCAACATACAAACATTTTACTTAATTTATATGGTTTCGTATTTGGCATGTAAGAAAGAAAAGCTGCATGTAAAAGCCCACACATACCTAAACGCATGCTAAAGCAGCGTCTTAGTTAAGTACCTAGTTAATTTAATAAAATATTTTCTTTTCCAAATGTTTTCTTAAAAAGTTCATAATCTCCTGTGATTTAAACACATACTTCTCTCCTGGAGGAAGGGATAGAGAGATAGGGAGAGAGAGAGAGATAGGGAGAGAGAGAGAGAGAGAGAGAGAGAGAGAGAGAGAGAGAGAGAGAGAGAAGCTGCATGAATAAGCCCACACATACCTAAACGCATGCTAAAGCAGCGTCTTAGTTAAGTACCTACTTAATTTAATAAAATATTTTCTTTTCCAAATGTTTTCTTTAAAAGTTCATAATCTCCTGTGATTTAAACACATACTTCTCTCCTGGAGGAAGGGAGGGAGGGAGAGAGAGGGAGAGAGAGAGAGAGAGAGAGAGAGAGAGAGAGATAGGAAGAGAGAGAGAGAGAGAGCATACATTATTAAGTGCACAAATAGGGAGACATTTTAATTCTTTCTCACACACTCTCTCACTTAAGACGCGGAAAAAGTATAATTAAAGAATTAAACCAAATATAAAAACATCCCTTTAAGTTTAATTCTTTGATACCGGTACTAAATTCAGCATACAAAATACCATCACTGCAGCAAGAACAGTTATAACTACCTACATGATTGTGATTGTCTATGTTTGCTATTGCTAAATATGTAAGTGTAGATTGTAGAAGGATGTGAGAAAGAGAAAGGGAGAGAGAACGAGAAATACAGAGAGATAAAGTCAAATAAATATAGATGAACTCTGGAAAATCTGTCTTCCTTCTTCTTCTTCTTCTTCTTCTTCTTCTTCTTCTTCTTCTTCTTCTTTCCTCAATTTTTCCTTGATTCCTCTTTTTACTTATTTACTAGGGTGCGAGCATGCTGCATGATAAGACCCAACTCTCTCTCTCTCTCTCTTCCTAACCATATCCTTCTATCTCCATCCTTCTTCAAAACCACTTCCCTTCTTTCCATCTTTCTTAAAAATTCCTCATATACTCATACGTTATTAAGTTAGATTCCCTTCATTCCCTTTTTGGAATATTACCTACTCGGGTTAGGTAGCTCACAAAAAAAAAAAAAAAAAAAAAAAAAAAAATCCAAAAATTTTTTCACTCATTAAAAAAAAAAAAACCAACCACAAAAAAAAAACTTCCAAAATTTTCATCTTCATGTCAAAAAGTAACTTACACACATCCTCCTTAAATATTCTTAAGCTCTTAAAAGATGGTATTTAGCTTTCCTCCTCTTCTCCTTCTTCTTCTTCTCCTCCTCCTCCTCCTCCTTCTCCTCTCGCCCTTATCTTCTCATTTTCTCCCTTTCTCTCATCATAATCTTCTTCTCGTTTCCCTCTTCCTAATTTTTCGCCCCCTCTCCCACACCTGCATATGTACCTAATCTTCTTTCCCTTTCCTCCTCCTTCTTCTTCTCCGCCTCCTTCTTCTCCTCCTCCTTAAAAAATAATAACTCCTCAAGTTAATTTGTAACATTAAAAAGCTACACACATAACATATTAGGTATTAAATTTTGTAAAGCCGAAATTACGAGCGCTTTAACTGAAATTACTCAGGAATTATCTTGAATTATTTAATAGGTTTTGACATTAGGAACCATGTACGTGTTCACATAATAAATTAACAATTAACTGAATTAGGTACCAACCTACTACCACTACCACAGGAGAAGAAAAAAAGTGGAATTAAACTTCTGCCAAAATGTACAGAAAATTAGGCTGGTTGGGCCATATTCTGCAAACCATGGTGGTGGTACCATTAAAGAATTAAACAAGCGGGGCCCGTCCCTCCGGGAATTTTTCGATCTTGGTTAAGGAAAATCAATATTTATGTACCTACCTATTTTATTTAATATTCAGTTTATTATTATTCTTGATTTGATTTTTTGATTTTACTTTTATGTAATGATTTAAAATCAAGACTAGAGCCCGTTCTCCCTTTATTCCCAATATAATGTTCAAGTCACCCATCCATTTATTGGCCTTCCTCGGCGTAGCTTAACATAGTAGAGAAAATCAGTACCTATCTATGTACCTACATAATTTGTTTAATTTTCAGTTTATTATTATTCTTGATTTGATTTTTTGATTTTACTTTTATGTTATGATTTAAAATCAAGACTAGAGCCCGTTCTTCCTTTATTCCCAATATAAGGTTTAAGTCACCCATTCATTTATTGGCCTTGCTCGGCGTAGCTTAACATAGGTAACGCTAAAACCGGTCTTAAATGATCGGCTGAAGTGTTATCTAAAACTTTCTCGCTTTGAGTTCATAGGTCGTCGCGACAAATTTCGAGATCAGGGCTCATTTGTGTGAGAAAAAAAAATCCCCCAAAAAACAGTTTTTTTTTTTTTGTTTTTTGGCTTTATGGTTTTCTGGACAAAATTTGCACCACCATTTTCGTGTTCCTGGTAAAAAGACCTTTAATTTGATATATAGGTCGACCAGGTTTGGATAAGTCCTTCTATGGGGACAGACAGACAGACCGACAGACGACACCGAAGCGAATACAATAGTCCGTCCCTTATACCTTTTTATTACTATTGTAATAATAAAGGAAGGACGGACTAAAAATCGGTAAAATCGCTCATTTTACAAGGGCAGGCCGTAAATTTAGTGCCTAGGTTAGGTATATGGCACCCGCAGTTTCATCAGCTGAACCATCCAAACATGTGATCTGTGACCTTATTAATTTTGTATTTCGGAAGCCACAAAAGTTATGAGACAGAGAACCCTTTACTTAACCTTACAATATAACCTTTATAATAGTTCTTAAACAAGGTAAAAAGGACGTGTTGAAATCGGAGCGTTTTTCCCTCCTCGAAATCAAAATTTGGGAGGATCCCCCAGATTTTTCAGCCAAAAATTCCTCTTGGATGAAACATTTCGACGTTTCGACCGACAAGGAGCAGGGTCTACTGAGGGAGCCTATGCCACGCCCCCTAGTGTTGACACACAGCAGAGCGGTGATGTCAAATCGATTGAGTCGAAACAGACGTTTGGCAACCTGCTTGTTCATTTGATCTTAGGATTGGTGTTATACCGGGTAGGTCAAGACATGAGACTCTTTCGTCACTTAAGCGTAGAATTTAACAAATTTCTAACCAATAAAATCTTTTACTTTAGTTAGCTTGGAAAGTAGCGCTCCTCTGACTTGTATTTTGTAAGCGCTAACTCGCGGGTTCGATTCCCGCCTGGGGCGAACATTAACCTACACAGATAAGGTTCGTTCTTGGAACGGCTGGTTTTCTTCTATCCTGTCTTTCTTCTGCGATTTCGGGACGATAGTACAGTTCCCTCTATCAAACTTCCCTCCGTTGTTACAGTTCCCTCTCTCAAAACCTCTTCAAAATGAGTCATCCTGTAATTAGGAATGAACATTTGTTCAATAGATATCTATGACAAACTATCTGAGTGCAGTATCTTGCTTTGTTATTTATTATTCCCTTGATACAAGTGTCGAAATCCAAATAACGGAACAACTGGAAGAAGATGAAACAAGTTCGGAAACTTGTCTAATTTTTCTTTATTGCTTCTTTTATTTTTACTTTTTTCCCTCTCATTTCAAATATTTATTTATTTTGTAATCATTATCAGTTAATCATCTTTGTGCTTGATTTTCATCGTTCTTTATTAATAGCCATTATAATTATATCCACTTTATCATAACCACTTTTGATTTAATATCTCAATTGTCATGCTGAACTTTTATATTCTAGTCTAGAATATTTACCTATATGGTGGATGCTATTTGGTATCTTTCTAAGTTTTGTTTAGGATTCTCAAGAATAAGTTCCGAAAAATTTCCGCGCGTCCTATTACCGTCCTTGTTCCCCTTTATCCTTCTCTCTATTTTGCCATCATCCCTTTCTCTATTTTGTGCTCTAACCTAACTAGGGTTGGGACATCGAGACGAAAACATCGATGTTCGATACATCGATGTTTTTAAACTTCGATATATCGAGTATCCGATGTATCGTAATCAAAAACATCGATGTTGACATCGATGTTTTTGTTCCGATGTATCGATGTTTTCAAAACATCGATGTCGATGTCCCAACCCTAAACCTAACCTAAAAGCCTCTCTTCCTTCTTCGCTCATGTAAATCTTCATTTGACGGTTCACCAAATAAGACGAAGTTTGAGCTCCTTCATAAACCTTTCAATATAAGATTGCTTTTCGGAACGATAAAACTTATTTAAATAGGGAAACATTTAGATAGACTATTTGGGGAAAATCACGCCTTTGGTATTCGGAGAAGAATTTAATAAAAATAATGAAAGGCAAAAAAGAAGAGAAAGAAGCATTTAATAAAAACTTATGTAAAAGTGAGCGCTCGGGATCGCGGGATAAAAGATTAAAGTGCATAAAAAATTTAACCTACCTTAATAACTATATCCAATGTTCCATAAGGTATAATACTTGCATGCTAGTCTCACACTAATGGCAGATAGTCATCATGGCTATGGTCATACCAGCTGGAGGATTGGAAGAACATTGAATAATTTATGGCATGGTGTTTACGTCGACCTTGGAAATTTTGTTTTTCATAAACATTCGGATATCTTTGTCTCGCATATTTAGAATGCTGCTTCTCCATCTCTGTCCGATTCTTCGTCTTATCCCGAGAGCGCCGTTTCGTGTCCTATTGTTCTCCGAATATATTAACCCCCTCCCCTCCCCCTCTCTAATAGACCCCTGATATCCACGTTCATTATTTTCGACTGAAAAGCGAATGTTCACGCGAAGTGATCACTCAACCGCAAAGTTTACTTGGAACCTGAGATGCTTGAACACTTTAGGAATCTACATCTAGGTACACCTTCTAATCTAATATGAGGTCATATTGTTCGGGAATGGTTTGCTCAGTGAGGTGGCTAATAGACCCCTGATCCCCTGATATCCACGTTCATTATTTTCGACTGAAATTAGCGAATGTTCACGCGAAGTGATCACTCAACCGCAAAGTTTACTTGGAACCTGAGATGTTTGAACACTTTAGGAATCTACATCTAGGTACACCTTCTAATCTAATATGAGGTCATATTGTTCGGGAATGGTTTGCTCAGTGAGGTGGTTTTAAGAAAAGTCTACTTGTTGCGTTCTTAGTCGTCATATTCCTCTGGTTGGCACAGATCAATGAGATTATCACAGCATCTATCAGACTTTATTGACATGCGGGTTATCTACGCTTGATGTTGTTTCCATTAGACATTGCGTCATTATGGAAGCAGTCTATTTTACTATTTACCACACATGATTGTAAACATCTTAGCAAATTACCTGTGTTTGGCTCTGTCACTATCAAGACTCAGTTGTCCTCACGAGACCTCTGCCTCATGGTTTGTGCTACTCTTGCTACTGGCACCGTGTGTATTGTTCAAAGTCGTCTTTATCTACTCGTCTCATGATTTGTGCTACTATTGCTACTGGCACCGTGTGTATTGTTCAAAGTCGTCTTTATCTACTCGTATATAAACAGTCACTCTCTCTTCTGCTATCAGGTTGCTTCCTATTTGCCCGAGGCAGTCTATGACTATCTATTATTGCACTATCACGCCAGACTACTGTGGATATTGCTATTATCTCTTTTATTAGATTAACGAGAACACAGCATGCTTGGCCGTCACGTGTGTTTATGTTTTGTATCCTAGCAACGCGGAATGATGGGATCTTTGAAACCAGTTGTGTAATACGGTGTTCGTCTATTGAGGTCTATTAGCCTGACATTTTGAGCCATGGAACTTTGAATCTCTGTGTGATAATTATGTAGTTGTGCCGTAGGTCCTGTTTGTGCTACCTGGTACTGTAGAATTGTATACCGAATGTTAAAGTTGCCTCGTGTATCAAACTTTCTTAGCAAATGGTCATTTGAGGTCATATATGATATCTCATTGAGGTGTCCTGGTCAAAATATTGGTGAAGACTGAAGGCAACATCTGGGAGATAAAATCCTTCCTTGTATCCAGCAACATTAGTTATCTCAGATTACCATCATCACCCTGTAACATAAATATAATGTTGACTGTATAAACACATCAATATACATACAGCGCACGGTAATAATTATTGAACAAATATTATCATAAATATATGCACACCAGTCGATATTCCCAATGAATAAACAAAGACCAAGTAATTATTCATCTGTTAATTGGGAAGATGAAGAAGAACCAAAAAGTCCTAAATGATCTCTCCAGGGCGAATGTAAGAGAGATCGCTATGTTACAAAACAATTTAGTCAAGATGGAGAGGACGGCACTTGTAAGATACCAAATGCAATTTAAAAGTTCGAATGTGTCATAAATAATGGCACAGAATACCAATCACACTAGTCATTTTTACAAGGTCTTTGTCTTTTAGTTGACTAGCCAATATCAATTATTATTTGTTGTCCATTTCATCATCAATACTTTTCTTTCGTAATATTCATCATAGAAAGTATACATGGATGGATCTCATTGGAGAGCCAACCCTTTATTTAGTGATTAGACTTAGAAGGTAGGAACAATTTTAATAGGTATAGCACCTCTTGTTGATTTGCTTTTAGCTATCAATATCAATCAATTTATAAATGATAAAGTTCTTCTCTACAGTAAAGATTTCATCGGAGAAGACTTCCTGGGTACCTCATTGATTCTAAATCAAATATCATAATGTAAAATCAACATGGCTTGTTTGTTTAGTACTATCTTGATGACATAGTATATGGCCCTAATCACCATGGAGAGTTTACATAATTCTGAAGTGCCTCTTGACGATGGCAGAAAACACTCAAGACCGAAATCAGAAATAAGTACCTACTTGAAAGATACCTAAAAAATCAAGAACTTAATTAATATGACCTTGAGAGTGAGTACCCATAAACTCGTGCAGTAATTTTTATTTCTCCAGAATTCAATTAAAATTGTTTTCAACCTGAATATTAACTGTTCGTCTCAACGATCTGATCCGATTGTAAATCTGAAAACAATTATGTAAATTTGTGAGGAAGACATCCTGAGAATATCGACTAAATGTTGCATGTCGGCTTCCAAAATTTTGTTTATCAAAATGTTTGAACATGAGATGCACTGGCATTAGATTAGAAGAAATTAGAATATTTAATTTCTCACAGCATTATGTAAAGCTACTGAAAACTATGTAGTTGAAGAGACAAATCGTAAAAAATTCAGGTTTGGCACCAAAGAAAATTCTTGCCTTATCCAGCATCTACTCGTACAATGTGGATAGCTATGGTGACATGATGGTATGGTTCACCACACATGTGGAACTGGAAACGATCAGGCACAAAATATCAACTACTTTAAATCAAACATTTCTCCTGAAAACACAAAGAACAATGGACTTATAAATCTTGACAATATTAGAGGAGAGAAATTAAATAAATGTGAAGTTTTGGAAGAAAAGAAATAAAGTCAAAATTAATGTCTTCTTTGCGTCATTCATCAACATTTACTTGATCCTCTGGAAATTAGGAATCAAGGAAATCGAGCGGAATGTATTTTCATGCTTCATAATGTTTCCTAATTGCCAATATCTTCTTCCATCGGATATTTCAATTTTCCATCCATGTTTTATTTATTTTTCTCTTGATATAAATCTGTATTGTTTGTTTCCTCAATCGAGTGTGTTTTTTAATCTCCTAAGCTAAACGATTCCCACTGATGTTATCAATATTAATGTTCAAGCTATAACTTATAACATGTTTCTCCTATTTTGCTGATTTCAGGAGTGTGGCGGCTATGAATGGCAGTGGGATTTTCACCAGGCGACAAGATTTCAGCTCTTTCAATTCTCTACCTCGCCATAAGCTCAATTCCTATCACATAAAGGTAAGAAAAGCAAAATTTTCACTTGCATTTTTTATTGTTGTTTCCATTTCCACCATATTGTTCAAAAATAAAGGAAATTTATGTTTTAGATCTACTCTTAAAGTTCCTTCAAAAGCAGTTCCACACGAACTGCTTTGTGATAACAACATCATCCGCTCGGGCAACATCATTGTGGATATCACGTTCTGCATATACAAGAGGTCATTTCATATCTAATAGCATCCAATTAGAATATTTTCATGTGTTGGTCATGGGTTTCTTTTCGCGATTCGAGTCACTGAAGGCCAAATTTTTGTGGTCGAAACAACGGATTGAGTTGTGGACATCAAAGATGTGTACGTACATAATACTTAGGTAGGTGATAATACATTCTGCATTACCGCATATTGGGAAATTCTTTAGATGCCACGGTTGTTGTTAGTTTTCTTTGTTTCGGATACATAGCTTCTTCAAATGTTCCATTTCCATCTTCTCTTGTCACACTTACACACATTTTGATGGTCAAAATTAGTTCTTAACTCTAATGGTTTCAACACCTGACATTGAAAATGTCATAATTGGAAGAGACTTCAAATCTCAAGACAAATATGACAACGTTTTCGGGATGTAAGTGTTCTGTGGTCATAGACTTCTTTTGTTTTGTCATGGTCTGTGTTTATTTTCGTATGAATCATACGCTTATCTCAGTAGGTATGTAGGTATCAGGAACCTTACCTGGTCTATGTCGTTTCCAAGCGTGGCGTGGGTGGTGAGTAATGCGCGATGATGGGCTCTCATCATCTATTTACACCTTCGAAAATTTATTCCAAGTCATTGTGTGCGGACTAGTCATTCTGTGTCCTAATGCCTCTCTCGAGTTCCATTGCCCCAGTCTAGTGTTCGTTGAAATGGTTCTAAAATCTGATGAAATAACCAGAGTTTGGTCTTTCCTTGACGATTTACAAGACAAGATAGTGATTGCCAAGCAGGCCAAGACCAGAATTTCTGATAAAAGACGTTTTCCAATTTCAAGAATAGGAACATTTAGAAATAGGGCACAACAGAGAAATGGACACATGTTCAGTAATGTAGACTTCTCTGGTTCCTTCTTCTAGCGTCTTTTCTAGGTCATAGGATAGCAAACTCATCCTTGGTCCCCCCTCGAAAATTTTGCACGAATTGCAGCAAGCAACATACAAATTAATGTTGTGCCACAAAAAATAGATCGTGTTGAACCAATTAACGACCCATGAAAGAATTACCGTGTTGATAGGGGCTTAAGAGCAATTAGTTGTTGTTGCAGTTCTGAATTTTTAAGAACTCCTGACATCCGCGAATTAATAGCAGGACCATGATAATTAACTCGCACCCTAATCTATGCCAGTTTAATACTTCCCGAGCAGGTAAACTTCATTTACTAGCTCACAGACATTAGGTAGACTGGAAATATTGGGAATTTTTTTCTTGTTTCAAGGACTGACTTAATTATTGTTGGAGTATTAAGAAGAAAAAAATGTAGTAACTACTAACTATTATCATAAAAATATGCGAAGCATTAAAATAATAATTAATTATTTTGTTAAAAACCTATCATAGGTCCAAGATAAGAGAGAGTTTGTCTGGAAGATTTTTGTCTGCATATTTTCACAATCCTAGATACCAAAATAGTTCAAATATAATAAATACAACCTAATACCTACTTCAAGCGGAATAAGGTAATTATTGTAAAAGTAATTGACAAATACTGTAGGTAGCATTGGTAGCATACGAGAGGGGTTGCCGAGGAAAAATTGTAGAAAATACACAACAAGCTTATAGTGACTTGCGTGCAACTTTGAAAATCCCTTGCCCCTTGAAGTCGTCTCAAATTTCATGAAACCGACAAAAAATCCATTTTCTTTTTGCAGGTGTTTAATATCTACAAAAACCGACATTCTTTTTTATATTTCCGCAATTGCCCGCTGGCGGCGACTAGGAAAATATTCAAAGTTATTGCCCGTAATATGACAAGGATTACGAATATAGTACTCCTAATACTCCTGATCTGGATTTGCAATGACAATGCCATTACTCTTCAAGGCATTGCCTTCGAGGCAATACCTTACGATCAGTGATATTTTTCGTTCACAAATGGCTGGCAATATAGACGCTAGCAATTTTCGATCATTTGATAGTCTATTGAGAGAGAAACCTAAAAATTCAAGGACCACCTTGGTCTGGTTAAGATGTCCTTATGAAATCGTAACGGAATGGACTTTTCAAAACAACTGCCCAACAAAAAAATGAAGAGCCAGAGAAAATTATCACACCTGGAAAATGATGTAGCATGATGAATATGAAGTGAGATTCATTGTGCATCTCATTTCATATACCACAAGCTACACATGTTTGTATTGTTCCCTGATAAAATGCGTTCTATATTTTTCATCCTGGCAGCCATTATTGACGAAGCGGATGTCCACTCCAGTGAGGCAAAGTTTATGTAAAATTCACAACGTAAAAAAAATGCAACATATTAATTTCTCCAACATACTAATCTGGAAGTCCAAGTATCATTTCTTGAGGAAGGTGCAGGGAAGATATTCTATCTGATGTAGATAATATTGGTTCTCTGATGAATGGGATACTTTATGTAGTCGGTCATTATTAGAACATGAAAAAGAATGTCGGTTTTTGTAGATATTAAACACCTGCAAAAAGAAAATGGATTTTTTGTCGGTTTCATGAAATTTGAGACGACTTCAACGGACAAGGGATTTTCAAAGTTGCACGCAAGTCACTATAAGCTTGTTGTGTATTTTCTACGATTTTTCCTCGGCAACCCCTCTCGTATGCTACCAATGCTACCTACATTATTAAATTTGTCAATTACTTCTACAATAATTACCTTATTCCGCTTAAAGTAGGTATTAGGCTGTATTTATTATATTTGAACTATTTTTGTATCTAGGATTGTGAAAATATGCAGACAAAAATCTTCCAGACAAACTCTCTCTACTTATCGAATTATCTTGGACCTATGATAGGTTTTTAACAAAATAATTAATTAGGTATTATTTTAATGCTTCGCATATTTTTATGATAATAGTTAGTAGTTATTACATTTTTTTCTTCTTAATACTCCAACAATAATTAAGTCAGTCCTTGAAACACGAAAAAATTCCCAATATTTCCAGTCTACCTAATGTCTGTGAGCTAGTAAATGAAGTTTACGTGCTCGGGAAGTATTAAACTGGCATAGATTAGGGTGCGAGTTAGATTCTTTATCATGGTCCTGCTATTAATTTGCGGATGTCAGGAGTTCTTAAAAATTCAGAACTGCAACAACAACTAATTGCTCTTAAGCCCCTATCAACACGGTAATTCTTTCATGGGTCGTTAATTGGTTCAACACGATCTATTTTTTGTGGCACAACATTAATTTGTATGTTGCTTGCTGCAATTCGTGCAAAATTTTCGAGGGGGGACCAAGGATGAGTTTGCTATCCTATGACCTAGAAAAGACGCTAGAAGAAGGAACCAGAGAAGTCTACATTACTGAACATGTGTCCATTTCTCTGTTGTGCCCTATTTCCAAATGTTCCTATTCTTGAAAAAAACGTCTTTTATGATAAATTCTGGTCTTGGCCTGCTTGGCAATCACTATCTTGTCTTGTAAATCGTCAAGGAAAGACCAAACTCTGGTTATTTCATCAGATTGTAATACATTTTTTACCCTTATCTCTTCCTCTCCTCGTCCCCCGTCTTCCATTTTCGGATAATTGAAGTTTTTTGTTCTTTCTCTTTTGTTAAGAGATAATGTCAAATATTCAATGGATGACGGGTAAACGTTCGTCCGTGCGTTTGTCTGCATGAATGTTTTCAATTAAAGAGACTGAGGACCGGGAGGGATATGTAATGGAACGGTACTGTGGCTCTTGAATGGCATATAAATAAGGGCTTTTTGAAGTGAAGAGGAAAAAAAATTACGAGTAACCATCAATATTAGGAAATACTTGTACCTACATGGTACTCGTACAAGGTAGACGCAATTGAACCTCTAGCAAGAACACTACAAGAGAACTCGTACATCTGTACATTATGGGTCTACGTCAAAAGAGTGCCTCGGTACTTTACTTTGTAGCGCTACATCATACATTACACACACATGTAGACCTAGATATATTTATAGAGCCTAACATTAACATTACAATAGATGAAGAGGGTTTGTATGAAACGAGGCTAATGATAACCATTGGGTGAAGTAGAGGGGAGACTAGGGTTTCAAATGTCTCGGGTCCTTGAAATAGAAGATAAAATGTGTAGAAGTAGTAAAACACAATTACATTAAACACGAGGACTACTCATATGACCTATATTCATATACGATTACAGAAAATACGGCAGATAATGGCGTTTTAGAGGTTATCATGAAATATTTACGGTCAGTCTCCCATCCATGTGACATTGTGCCACTAGCAAACTTTCTGATCGTTTATCATTTTAGTCTCATCCTCAGGCTGTTCCATTAATTACAGTTTTGCGGGACACTGGGTTTTGTTTTATCAGCAATCGGATTGAAAGTTTCATTTGTAAATGACTTGTATGGGTATATCAATAATGTGTTCAATGATATTAGAATAAACATTGGCAATACTAGTGAACATTTCCAGCAGAGTTTAGAACAAGTTCCCAATACGCCTCCATTCGTTAAGGAAGGTGGAAATCTACATAATCCTATTGATTACAAGTAGGATATTGTATCGTATGGCTTTTCCACGACATATTGTAAGCTTCTCAAATCAGACATCTATTTCCTTTGGTATCAGACAGTAATATGTGAGCTCCATTCTAGAATTTCATGCTCCCCGCATTGCTCGATGCACCTTGGTTCAATGATATATTTTTTTGCCTGCAGAGGAAGTATTAGAGAACGAAAAAGTATTAAATTTTATCAAAGCTGATGGAGCAATGGCTTTGTCTGTGCAACTAATCGGATTATGCCGATATAAATGAGCACACAAATGAAGACACCCAGGACCCATTAGCTACCTAGGTAATATCTAACAACTATCCATTTACCTAGCAATAAAGAACCCATTTGATTAAATATCCATAATAATCAATGATTACTATTCAATTGGCAATCAATAATCAAATTGCCTTGCATTGTTGCAACGTCTGACGTGCAGTGGTGGCAAATCTACTTCTCGGTACGTGCCACTTTGGTCTTGTCCCACTAAGCCTGCCGCGTGCCACAAATGCACGTGCCAAGGGCACCTTATACCCTGTCATGCCAAGTAAATATTTTTCGGTTGCTTATTGTGATTCATTCTGTATTGAGGTGTGGTGATTAGATGTTTTATCGCTAGAAAATTGGTTCTGAATGAGCAATGAGTATCTGTCTTACTAATATATATCTGTCTTACTATAGCGTTGTCTTACTAATGTGTATATCTGTCTTAGTGTCTTACTAACATTCAAGAAGACCCGTTCATATTCTATGCAGGTATGCAGGTATGTCGCTCATTAGGTGTAGGTTGTGGATGTTATGCCAAGATTGCCATTTGCCAAGAACGGTGTTAATTGAGTACCGTCTTGTCATTTGGTCAGGTTTTGTAATCAATTGAGGATTTTCCTTTATGATTTTATTTGAAGGGCAGTTTTTGGGTTTATCGTCCACAGATGCAAATTTCTACAAGGCTTATTTGAATTTCTAAATAATCAGGTAGGTGCACTTTTTTCTTTTTTAATTCAAAGAGGGACCAAAAAATGTGGCGCTTTCTAATTTTTAATTCGGAAATCAGCTTCTTTTTCTCTTTCTTCTCTGACGTTTTAATATAGAAAATGAATATAATAAAATACCTCAGGGAAATTAAAAGATACCTCGGATCCCATGTAGCTATCTGAAAACTCAGCATGCAGGGTAGATCTTTTTTAAGTCTAAAGTTTGGGCTGGAAATTTTAAAATTACAATTTTTTTTTTCCTACTTTTTTTTTGAGTCGAAAATAACTGCCATTTACAATATTTACAGGTCACTGAATAATCTCTGTGCCTGTTTGCATTTGTCTCTTCTCTTTCTATTTTCATCCGCTCTGCTTTGTTTTCAACATTGTCTTCCTCAAGTTTTGTTTTAGCATCCTAGCTTCAATGTAAAATATCTTCATTAAAAATCCATTTCCTATCAAATTGGTCAGACTTGCGTGTTCAAATCCTATATTTTGCAATATTGTTATCTTCGTGCTAAAGCCTCTATAAATCTGCCCTCTCGATAAGCATGGTGCTTTATTTATAGCGTCGCATATTTATTACGTTATTGTAATCATTAAATCTTATTGGAAAAAAAACGGCGATTTGTGTGCTCATTTATATCGGCATAATCCGATTAGTTGCACAGACAAAGCCATTGCTCCATCAGCTTTGATAAAATTTAATACTTTCTCGTTCTAACAAACATGGTGTTATTCCTAGTTCATCTGAAATTTGAAACGAACCAGTGGCAGTAGCTATCTATCACGCTAGCAGCTAATGTTAGCTATTATGCTTGATAAGGAGAACCAAAAAGGCAGATATATTTTGCAGAACTTCAAAGAAGTTCTGCAAAATTCTTTGAAGTTCTGCAAAATATATCTGCCTTTTTGGTTCTCCTTATCAAGTTGACCCACAGAACTTATATATAATGACTGCTGAAACCCTCCAAGAGATTAGCTATTATGGTTAATGGTATAAACCTGGAAAACTTTCAAGAGTATCAGACATTGTTACCATATTTACAATCTTTTATAATGTTGAAGGGCGCTCTTCATTTCAAGTAGATTATATCCACGTACTTGCAAGAGCTTTCAACCCTTACTTCGTAGAATCGCTATAAATCGGTTTACTCATATCGTGTGGATTGGTAATTAAAATCAAGAAACGGCTATCCTATTTAACAGACGTAGATTAAAATTTGTTCCCTTGTACTAATGTGAGTTATGGCGTTAGGTGCTACTTGTACAGTTCTCATTGATGTGTATCTCTATCACTATATTGTGTTTCCTCATAGCCACTATCATTTGTTACCCATGAGATCAGGAAGTACTCTGGCTATCATTCGCCATTATCAGCACACATCAATGTATCATGAATATCATGATTCATGGCTATTTAGCCTCTGGTAACATGATCCGATTTTCATGTGAGTGCTTCAGATAAGAGATATTCTCATTTACTGTTTGGACATAAACATACATTTTGGAATGCATACAAATGTACTCGAAATTACAATAGGTACTCATTATTTTACATCTTTTTTTGAAGCCTAATGTGTATTTAATTGAGGATAGAAACAGTTAGCCTGTGAGAGATGTTTTGGGTAAAATCCAGCGATAAGAACGACTTGGATCAGGTCATGAGGATCATGATTTCATGATGTATCTACGTGATTTATGAACGAAGAGAATTCCCTCATGGAGAATATTGCGGGTTCAATAGACATTATTTGTCTTCAACTCTTCACAAAGACTTTAATTTAATTATTTCCATTAATTGTCTCAAAAATATACACATTAATGCTATCAACATCAAAGTATGAGTATAAGTAGGTGGTGTACACGAAGTCTTGAGAGACTTCATAAACATGGAAAATGATCTCATCCCAGAGATTCAACGGACAGTAATTGCCGCCTTCGCCAATTTGAGAATTTTAAAAGGGCAATCATTGGACTAGGTGTCTTTCTAATACTTGGAAAACCTTGGATTCTTTTGTCCCATCAAAGGTAACGTTTAAACTCGTATTTCATCAATAATGTCCTTCGCACATTGAAAAGGATAATGAGTTTTAATAACCCTGCTAAATTTCACAGCTCAGAAGTATCATTTTCTCTCTTGCCAACAGCTTCCTTTATATGAACTAGGTATTGTAGGAAAAAATGATTTTATGGTTGTCATTATAATTTTCTATGAATATGTGTAACTAGGTAACTAGGAATCTTTGATGTAAAAGTCTTGGATTGTCCTAAGCTATGTACCTACTATCTAATTCATGAGAATTTAGATTTCAATTTGATGCATTTATAAATTAGATTGGATATCATGCACTTTAGAAGTGATGTTCATTATGATAGTGATGATATCCATACTGATAATGGTGATATCCATAATGATAATGATGATGCCCATAATGATAACTCACATGACGTGCCTTCTGGGCTTGGAAGTATTGAAATCTTAAACGTTTGCCCAAACCCCGACATTATGAATAATCAACCCGGCAACCACCTCATATTTTTATACCGCACACCTGAGCTGTAGGGCTTGTTTACACGAAAATAAAATTTACTACCTACCTATTTAATATTCTAGTTTGATGGATGTGGATTGAAACCCCACATCAACCTTTCGTGATTTTCCAAGATCTGATGATTTTGCAATGTCCAGGTTTCGGATGTGTCTCCGATTTGATTTCCCTGCACCCATTTAGGTATCTTCAAACTTTGAGATTTCTGAGGACGTTTTTGCTGAGAAAAGTGATCCTATTTTACCACAGTTCAAAAAGTGAAATGATTGTGGTGAGATGAGATGGCGAGAACGAAATAGTAAAACTCCATTCGCATTGAATTCCATCGCGTGTAAACGGAGCTTTAGTTTGATGGACGCGAGAAATACTCTTGGGGGGGAGTTTTTAAACAAATGCGAGATTATGTTTTTCGATAATTGAATTCTCGTCCCTCTCTCACTGAACCCTTTTCTGGTTATGAAAGGTTATTGATTTTGAGCTCTGATTTTTCAGTCCTTCCGTCAGTTTTTGATCGGGACGTGTTTATATGCCGTGACGTCAAAGTTTACGATTTGCCGGTATTTTTTAAATCGATTTATCTCGGGATCTAGAAGTCGTAG
>NW_007377641.1:139869-185237 GCF_000475195.1 Diaphorina citri
TATTAGGCGAGCGAGGAAAAGTTTTCTCTCCCGCAGTCTCTGCACTCTGTGTATTTCTTATGGTGATTTAAGCGAATATATGAAGAACTTTGCATATAGGTTTCCTACCAGGTTTAAAAAGTCATTCAAAAATTTCACTTATGTGTTGGAATCATATTTTCTTATGTGTTGGAATAATATTTTTGTGGTTATCATAAGAAAACATAGGAGTATTGTTCAATAAAATGATAGAAAATGGGCACCCATAGAAAACAGGGCGCAGACGGCAGAGACAACGAAACGTAGTCATGGAATTAGAAAAAAACTAAATAATTATAGTACACAGTTATAATTTACATCTAACGGTAGATATTCAAAGATAAGTGCCGGATGAGTTATAGGGCGGTGAGGAAGACACATTGTTTCTCACAGGGTCTGGAATGCACTGTCTGTTTTGTGTGGGTTAAACTTCCACAGGATACGACTGACGTGGGCCCTTATTTTCTACGTTCTAACTCTCTGTTTTTTAAGTGCACGCAAATTGCATGCAATTTTGACCTTGAGAAACTTTGAAGTTTTCCGTTCATACGACTGACGTGGGCCCTTACAAAACGTATTTCGGCAGCACATACCACGTATATAATTAGTCCTCATGATAACCTTAGTGGTGTTATTTGTATCTCATGTGTGCCTGGGTAACAACCCTATTCCTATTTATTAGAATACAATTCCGAGCATCTCCGGTCCTTGCGTCCAAGACTTGGGGACAACGCCCAAAGGACGGACAGTGTCCAACACAGGTGCGGCTGCTCCTAATTTTGACAAATTCCTTAGAGTCTTGGACCAAGAGGGCTGGCAATTACTTGAAGAAAGCAAGATTGAAAGACACAGTGATAGAATCACAAAATAACCTGTCCTTCCAGGGCTTCCATAACTTCAGTGGCAAGATCTCTTAACTTTTCTGCTCCTTCCGCTGAAGGGGGAAAAGCTTTGGATAGTCTCGGAGTTTTAGAGGGAATGAAAAAAAAAGGGTTGGAGAAAAAAATGCAATAATAGGAGTAAGAATACTGTGCAGTGCAGGAAAGTCGTAATGCTTTTATCTGATATAGGTAAGGTTTAGAAAAATGGGTGGAAATATAGCGGTCGTTATTGAGAAACTGGGGATAGTGTGAGAGATGACAGAAATATTCATCGCGTATGGAAGCAGCTACCACAGGACCAGACCAACTGAAGAAGATCAAAATGTGACGGGGCCATTGATCTGAGGGTAATATTGGAAGTAAGTAATAATGAAAGATAAGAAGATTTAAATATGAACGTTCTGTTCTTCTGACAGAACTTATTCGAGGATCGAGAAAATCTCAGGTTCCCAATTTGCGTGGAAGCAGCTACCACAGGACCAGACCAACTGAAGATCAAATGTGACGGGGCCACTGATCTGAGGGTAATATTGGAAGTAAGAAATAATTAAAGATAAGAAGATTTAAATATGAACGTTCTGTTCTTCTGACAGAACTTATTCGAGGATCGAGAAAATCTCAGGTTCCCAATTTGCGTTTATTTGTGTTGGGATTGCAAAACGGCATAAAATTTCCTACTATACTCGTAGTGTGCCCACTCTTTCTCAAAGTCTCAAATTTCACAATCAACAGTGTCTTAACTCCACCACACTCTCTACCGTTCAAGAGTTTCGGTCACTTGAACAAATATTTGACAAAAACCGAAAACTTTCCTGAGTCCTTCGGGATTTGAGATTCAATTTTCTACCTTGGCCCGGGCGTGTAAATATGGGATCTTAAACCCAATACAAACGACGAAAACCCTCACAAAGGAGAGTATTTCAAGACTCCTTAAGTCCTCCAGAATGTCACATCGTGTGAAGAAGGATTAAATCTGACAACTATTTACATTTCCTAGCGTGAAGGAAAACTTTTCAATTTCCTTGAAAATCGTTTAAACCCAATACAAACGACGAAAACCCTCACAAAGGAGAGTATTTCAAGACTCCTTAAGTCCTCCCGAATGTCACATCGTGTGAAGAAGGATTAAATCTGACAACTATTTACATTTCCTAGCGTGAAGGAAAACTTTTCAATTTCCTTGAAAATATCCTTACGTTCCTGTATGGCTTGGAAATCTCCGATTTCGGCTCAAATTTCCTTTCAAATATTTTCCATACTCGTCGTTGAAAAAGGAGTTAATCCTGAAATCCTTTCCACTTTCCTTCAATCTTGAAGGTAAACAAATAACTCGGTGGCTTGGAAATCTCCGATTTCGGCTCAAATTTCCTTTCGAATATTTTCCATACTCGTCGTTGAAAAAGGAGTTAATCCTGAAATCCTTTCCACTTTCCTTCAATCTTGAAGGTAAACAAATAACTCGGTACTGAGTCTACTGAGCTATTTCTTAAAACACGTTACGATCAAAAACTGACGGAAGGACTGAAAAATCAGAGCTCAAAATCAATAACCTTTCATAACCAGAAAAGGGTTCAGTGAGAGAGGGACTGGAACATTTTTTCTAGTTCGAACTTTTTCGATGTGTTAGATGATTAGTTTATTTTGCGTCTCATCGTTTCGCAGACTGTTGTTACCGTTAACTTCTTTTGCTACCTATGAAAGTCGTTTAAGAATGGCGGTAAGAAAGACTATTGCAGTATTGCCTCATTCGGACGCGCCTTTACAACTGAATTCCCAGCTTTCCCAACACGTGCAATATCCAAGGATAGCACAACTGAATTTCCCTTAACGTCATTAAATGCCGTCGTCTCGGCCCTTTTTTTCCTTCCTCATTTATTTTTCTTTTAATTAAAGCCCTCTCCGTACACTCAAGACCTTTGCCCTAACAATACCATGGAGGAGGAGGAGGAGGAGGAGGAGAAGGAGAAGGAGGAGGAAGAGAAAAAGTTTATATACCTACATTTAATCATTCCCCAAGTGTTAAAGTTTAGAAAATATTTTTCTTCTCTTTCCTTCTCAAGTCAAGAGTATTTCTCGCGTCCATCAAACTAAAGCTCCGTTTACACGCGATGAAATTCAATGCGAATGGAGTTTTACTATTTCGTTCTCGCCATCTCATCTCACCACAATCATTTCACTTTTTGAACTCTGGTAAAATAGGATCACTTTTCTCAGCAAAAACGTCCTCAGAAATATCAAAGTTTGAAGATACCTAAATGGGTACAGGGAAATCAAATCGGAGACACATCCGAAATCTGGACATTGCAAAATCATCAGATCTTGAAAAATCACGAAAGGTTGATGTGGGGTTTCAATCCGCATCCATCAAACTAGAATATTAAATAGGTAGTAAATTTTATTCTCGTGTAAACAAGCCCTACAGCTCAGGTGTGGGGTATAAAAATATGAGGTGGTTGTCGGGTTGATTATTCATAATGTCGGGGTTTGGGCAAACGTTTAAGATTTCAATACTTCCAAGCCCAGAAGGCACGTCATGTGAGTTATCATTATGGGCATCATCATTATCATTATGGATATCATCACTATCATGATGAACATCACTTCTAAAGTGCATGATATCCAATCTAATTTTTAAATGCATCAAATTGAAATCTAAATTCTCATGAATAAGATAGTACATAGCTTAGGACAATCCAAGACTTTTACATCAAAGATTCCTAGTTACGTAGTTACCTATATTCATAGAAAATTATAATGACAACCATAAAATCATTTTTTCCTACAATAGTTCTTAAAATGACCGTGTTATTGTGTTTATATCTAAAGAAGAATAGCTTGAGAGCATAATTGCAACATAAAGTAAAAATAGCGAAGGGTTAGAGAGCAAAATAAACCGGTTTTCAAAGATGCAAAGAAGATTGGTGACATTGGGCAAGAGGTATTAAATTGTCAGGAATGTATTAAATTGCATAATTTATCTCTCTGAGTGTATCATTATTGTCAACTCCACACATATTAGAAGTAAACCGGTCTTGAGACGTTTTTCGACTGCATATTTGAATGGGAATCTACTTCATATTCCGATGACATTTTAACCTTTTTATGAAAGGCATTTTGATTAACATCAGGTTAAAAGGTGAAATGCTTTGGTAGGCAGTTTGTTTGAGATCCCATTATCCTGTTTTCTTTTTAGACCATGTTCTGTGGGAGTTATTTATTGTGGGTTTTTGAATTCACCTTTTGAACTACTTGCCGAGTACCCTAGAGACCATGCGGTTCGAATCTCGGCGGGTTGTGGACAAATTAAATAATTTGATTTATTAGACTTTGACGGAATATTGCCTAGATTATTTATTCTCATGAATACAAACAACGACCCATTTGAGTTGTGATTCTGAGATCATTTTCTCATGCTTTTGGCCTTTTGGAATTTGACTATTGGAATTTTGTAATATGAGTCCACTCATCTGTTTTGTCAAGAGAGGATTTTTAGGGGGAGAAGCCTGACATTACAATATTAGTGTTCTTTGACAGGCAGAATTCCCTAAACATTTAAAAGAAAAAAAAAAGTATATTATTATTTTTACGCAAGAAAAATCAAGGAATGTACGTTCCACCAACATAATTGTCAGAACACATTAAAGTTATCGTGGAGAGATAAAAAAAATACCTCGGTTTGGTGGAGAAAAAGTCGTTTTCCCCAAGTTCTGACATGTTTATATGTGGAAACCCCCTCCTTTTTAAACATCTGCAAAAAAATAATGATTTTTTATCTCTCTAAATCTGTTTTTCTTTTTTTTTTGCCCTCCAGTAATTTAAAAAAAAGTAAAAAAAAAAAAGAATGGGAAAACCATTTTCTTGAAAGGCAGGGAAAAGTGAAAATATTTAAAGAGGAGAAAATAATGTGTACAAAGAAGAATAAATAATATCAGAAGTTATGTAAAGAACAGGAAACGCTAAAAACATAGAGATATATAGACATGCAAAAAGGCAGCGAACAATAATGATGATAAGTATAATAAAAAAAATTATTTAAAATTACAAAAAATATTTTTTTCGACTCAAAAAAAAAAGTAGGAAAAATGAATAGCGTCCTAAATATTGCATTTCCCATTTCATTAAGAAATTTGGTATTGACTCAGGAAGATGGACGTTGATAACATCATAATATATGACCACTTTCTTCAGATTACTTTCATTGAGACACCCTTTATACAGCTCGATAGTGTTATAGACAATGTCATAAATAAATATCACGTCCATGCTAGACATGCTCATATACTGCATCCACCTTCATTAGGGCCCTCAACCAGACCTGAAGAAGAGTAAACAAGACCCTACCCAACAAACAAGACCTTATCAGTGTTTATCACCCTGCGATGATCGTTTTATCACTTTTTCCTCTATCAGTGTTGACATACCTGCGTAGAGTTTCATCTAGGGATCTACGAGATGTAGGTGGTGTAGGTTATCATGTTATCAGGGAATATTTTGGGATAGGTTAGGTTTCTATTTGGACAGTGTCATATTTTTTGACGGAGCTGTGAAGGATTTGAGAGGGTTACGCTTGAAATCGATGAAAATGACTCATCTTTTATTTTCTCACAGGGATGAACGTGTCTGGGAAATGATGGATGCAACGTTTCGCCCTTGTAGGCGAGAAAGTTTACATAATTGATGACGCCCGGGGGCGGTTTAGAACACCAGGGGTGACTGTGGATCAGGTTTGACTTTAGGGATTGTCGAAGCCGAAAGGACCATGTGAACTGTAATAGTGACATTAATATTATGTCAAAGAATCATCTCTATACTTCATCTTGAGGAGTAGGAGTAGGTAGTTCCATCAAAGACAAATCTGAGTTGGCCACCAAAATGATTGACCTCTCGTCATGAGGATTCTGAACGACAGGTGATAATATCAATGCCGATGATTAGACAACTTTCGTTCAAAACTTGAAACTGGTGATTCGTCAAGGGTTAGGACCATAGAGGAAGAAGTGAACTTTTGAGAATCTTCAAGCCGATGTTGTTCAATTAATTAATCCAACTGTCCATGCGTCCGATTGAAATTTGAGAGGATTGAAAAAGCTTTTATTAAAATCCAAAAGCTGAGGGGATGTGATAACCCAGCAAATCTCAGCATTAGTGCTGTACAGTGTCCAATTTATTTCACACAGGCATAAAGAGTAATTTTCAAATACGCCATATTTCGGGAATATTGGGGGGATGAGAGAGCAACAAATACATTCTCACCCTCCCGAAAATCTCTGGCAGACGCGTCGGGGAGATTATACCTCAATTCTATTTCAGTCCAGTGGTCGCAATTCATAAAACTGACCAACATGATAAATTATTTACATAATTTTTCACCCCTTTTGCAAAAAAAGAGAAGGGAGAGTTATAAAATGGCCAGAGGAGAAAGCCTCTCTCCCGTGTGCTGTCCATTATACTCGCTTTTTTGAAAAATGGCTGTCTATAAAATCCTACACCAACAAATTCACCCTTGTGCTTTTTCAACAAAAAATCCCCCTAATATATTTTCGCCGGGAAAGGTTGTGTCTGCTCCATCCTGCATCTCCATCCCAGAATGCTCTTGTATTATGTTTATCCCCCTAATATATTTTCGCCGGGAAAGGTTGTGTCTGCTCCATCCTGCATCTCCATCCCAGAATGCTCTTGTATTATGTTTGAAAAGTTTTTTTTCCCTTCTTGATTTATCTTTTCAAACTTTAATAACGGCCGGATTTTTCTTCCCAAAGAGAGAAAATCATGGCTAACGAAAATGTCGCAGCCTTTGGAAAAGTCGTTGAAAGAGGAAAGAAATGACAGAATAGAAGAAGAACTAAACAACATCGAGGAAGGCTTTGCTTTGACTTGAAATAAAGATGATGGGAAACCATCTATGTATGTAGAATCTACAATGTAGATACAATACCCTGGCTATACCCGAAAGCTAGTATAACCGTGTTCATACTGTTCATAGATAAATAAAAGGCCATTCTGAATCCTTACACTGAATACGATATTCATTTTCATCTAGTTCAAGCCTTGACACTAAAAGTCTAAAGGCAGGGGGATCTCCAGATAAAGACACACAGCATCGTAAAAACAGAAAATATCGCCAAATAGACAATAGTGCGATATGCAGAGGGATAAAATGAAATGGGAAACACTCTTGTGGTAAAGAAAAGAAGGCCGTAAAGAGGAAAATGTGTGAAGTAATGAAAACCTCTACCATTGACGCACAAAACTGCGAAGGAGATAAAAAACACCATACACCTACATTGTGAAGAGGCATGAAGAGATAGGGATGAGAAGTGCAGAGAAAACAGAAAAATTACCATAAAATATATTATGAAAGTAAGGAATGGCAAGAAAGACAGGGAGATGAGGAAGAAAATAAAATATTACATCCATGGAGCAGATAACAAAAAATGTGCAAAGTGCATGCATAATACAAAAGGGTTGAGATAACATAAATGAAGACAGGGTTATCACGCTGATCCCTGACAGAATGAAACTTGACTTGGAGTATTGGGCAAATCAAAGGATATACTTGGGACTTTGATCTGATCATCTTGAGAATGTAAGAAACGAATGTCCACTGGATTGTAAAAAAGTGGAAAGTGGACTACGGACGTCATGTAAAAGAAAGGCTCGAGAAAACTTTTTCAAAATTTTCTCAGACAGTATAACGAAAATGGCAATTTTACCTGTTTTTCTCAAGAATAAGCTAAAAAATCAAAAAGTGGTCAGGAAATTAGGATAGTACCAACAATTCAGTCCTTGGAAGTTTTCTTTGATTTTCAGCAGTTTCAGGTGCTTCTCCCTAAAGGGAAGCTATTTAATGCAACACCCTATATGAGCATTAACTATGCAGCATTATACATTCATCTTTATTATACACATCTCCCTATCCGCAGGCCTATAAGGTGGCATAGACAGGGTGGGAGGGAGAGGGGAGGAGGCTTGAGTAAAATTCATTGAGTCATTGCTTTTGTTTTCTTCAAGATTAATTTAGATTTATTGAACGCAGTGAAAAGCTTGGAATTTTCGAGCATGTGCTTTTCTTTCGGTAGATAGTGTAGAATTGGGAGCCTTTATTTATGTCGATCTAGCTTGAGTGGGAATAGACTTAGTAAAAGAAGAAGATTGTAGAATTAAGGTAATTTTTTGTTTAGTCTTTGAGGATGAAAATCATTTATTTTGATTCCGTGTCAGTTCCAGATTTAACAAGTTATTTAGATATTGCCTCATCCAGTTCATTTTCGTGTTCATTATCCGAACTCACCATCTCATTATTTCGACGTAAGTGATTCTTTATAGCAATGAGAACCATGAGCTCATTTAGGATTTACACACTATTAATACTCTAAACTCTACATGCGTGTTGAGAATCAAACCATTGCCAGTCGGGATCAGTTAACATATTGA
Source organism: Diaphorina citri (assembly GCF_000475195.1). Taxonomy (NCBI): domain Eukaryota; kingdom Metazoa; phylum Arthropoda; class Insecta; order Hemiptera; family Psyllidae; genus Diaphorina; species Diaphorina citri. The sequence continues at coordinate 148,203 of NW_007377641.1, forward strand.
AAAGTACTGATTTATGCAAGATTACCCAAAACATCTCTCACAGGCTAACTGTTTCTATCCTCAATTAAATACACATTAGGCTTCAAAAAAAGATGTAAAATAATGAGTATTGTAATTTCGAGTACATTTGTATGCATTCCAAAATGTATGTTTATGTCCAAAGAGTAAAAAAAAAAATAAAAAAAAAATGAGAATATCTCTTATCTGAAGTACTCACATGAAAATCGGATCATGTTACCAGAGGCTAAATAGCCATGAATCATGATACATTGATGTGTGCTGATAATGGCGAATGATAGCCAGAGTACTTCCTGATCTCATGGGTAACAAATGATAGTGGCTATGAGGAAACACAATATAGTGATAGAGATACACATCAATGAGAACTGTACAAGTAGCACCTAACGCCATAACTCACATTAGTACAAGCGAACAAATTTTAATCTACGTCTGTTGAATAGGATAGCCGTTTCTTGATCTTAATTACCAATCCACACGATATGGGTAAACCTATTTCTAGCGATTCTCCGAAGTAAGGGTCGAAAGCTCTTGCTGGTACGTGGATAATCTACTTGAAATGAAGAGCGCCCTTCAACGTTATAAAAGATTGTAAATATGGTAACTCTTGAAAGTTTTCCAGGTTTATACCATTAACCATAATAGCTACCATTAGCTGCTATCGTGATAGATATTAGCCACTGCCAATGGTTCGTTTCAAATTTCAGATGAACTAGGAATAACACCATGTTTGTCGGTCCTATGAAACAATAAATCATGTAGCACTTGTGTCAGTGTTATCCAGGGTTAATGAGATATTCAGCTCATGAGTCATAAGAACTTCGATTTTCAGTCAGATTGGAAAGCATTGTCTCGGTGACATGTTAACCAAGATTAGGTTAGGTTTCTTGTGATGACGTCACTAACAATGGAACTAAACTCCCTGGGATGTTCAACCGACATAGACATGAAACATTTCTGTACCAACTTCCCAACTTGTATGAAATGCTGGAGCATTGGCGTTGTTGGTTTCATTACAACTCATCGAATATTTTGACAAACATTTAGTTGACAATATTGAAGCGAAACACTACAATGTATCGGATTTCACACACATATGCCAACATTTCATGGGGAGTGGGCACCTCATATTGATAGATTCGATCAACCGGTTATCTCGATGTCTTGGAATCTTACATATGCCAACATTTCATGGGGAGTGGGCACCTCATATTGATAGATTCGATCAACCGGTTATCTCGATGTCTTGGAATCTTAGATGGTGTTTTGTTTTGAAATATTTGAGGCTCTTGATATTGCATGACCAAATGAAGCAGAAACTGGTCCTTAACGTACCTAATCAAAGTACCAAAAATAACATAACTACATAGATACTGCACATGCTATTCATTTTCAAACCAAAGTTTTCCTCAATTCCAAACTCCTTTTACAGTCATCAATAAACAGTTATCATGAGCATGTGACCACTGGCAAGTAGGCTGACAAGTAGGCAAGTGATTCATGCCAATATCATTGTGGCAATACACCAAACTGATCTAGAGAGTCAAGATAATCATCAATTCATCACTGTTCTTCTTCAAGTAGGTATATTGAAAAAGATCAAGGTTGGACACAATTGATGATCGTATGGGTAATTATTATGATTGTAGTTGTAGATTGGAAATTTTTTACTTTCTATTCATGTTAAACTTAGAGCCCTAGAAGTTAGCTACTGTTTGTAGATGTTAGTGTTTTGTTTCTTAGAGGCCTGGTATCAAACCATTTTAAAACGTCTTCAAATCTTTTCCGTCATTTATTATTAACAAGTTTCCATTTATTTTTGATCGATAAAAAACTCAGAATATACATTTTCTTTATAAATGGTATACCCATCCGTATAAGCAGAGCTTGTGCCACGGATGGGGAAGCAGAGCTTGTGGTCATTTATTGACCATTGATCAAACATAACTGTTTTCATGAGGTCTACCTTGTACGAGTACCATGTAGGTACAAGTATTTCCTAATATTGATGGTTACTCGTAATTTTTTTTCCTCTTCACTTCAAAAAGCCCTTATTTATATGCCATTCAAGAGCCACAGTACCGTTCCATTACATATCCCTCCCGGTCCTCAGTCTCTTTAATTGAAAACATTCATGCAGACAAACGCACGGACGAACGTTTACCCGTCATCCATTGAATATTTGACATTATCTCTCAACAAAAGAGAAAGAACAAAAAACTTCAATTATCCGAAAATGGAAGACGGGGGACGAGGAGAGGAAGAGATAAGGGTAAAAAATGTATTAATACAAATTGTATTATCCCTGAGTTTCAGACAGGGTGGATTGTTTAGTTACTGTCTGTATCTTTGAAACCACTCCAAGTCTAAGGTGTAGGGGCAAACAGCCCTAAAGGATGGGTTAAGCTTCTATGAATCTACGGATATTTTTGAAAGATTTTTTTTTTTCCGCGTTGCCTTTCCTGTCATTCGAGCACAGTTCAAAATTGCCCAATATACCTTATAACTAGCATATTGACAAAGGTGGACAAACTCACAAAGTTTGTTAATTTTGAGAAAACAGTCGTAACATTCCAAATGTTTATGTTATGAAGACGATCCTTCAATTTCTCTGATAGTATAGTAATCAATCAAATACTGATAGAATCCAATCAGTACGTCAATCCTAAAAATGATTTGTTGATGTTAACTAGGATTGATCAAGAATTCAATTCGATCCACATTTAGAGCGAAAAAGTCTTACATGTTTTTGTAGATCACCACTTCAAACGACAGTAGCTGAAATGGATCTACGTGAAAGTATGGACCCGAAGGTGTAGTTCTATAGCTATACCGTTCCACCAGCATAAAAGTGTCATCGAAATGATTCACCCAGTATGAGTAAGAGTTCTCCCTCCCTTGGCATTTCACTTGAATACAGAGAGCTGGACCTACCTCCACATATTACAGCAGATGTAAGGCTTTTGCACGAAGGGTGTACTGGAGCTGAGTAAGGGGAATAAAAATGAGTAAGGCGATGAAAAAATTACAGCTCTCTTTCCTAACAGCATTCTCTCCCTTGTTGTTGGGGAGATTTTGACAAATCCATCAGATGGAAAGCAAAGTACGTACGACTATGCTTGTTATTCCGGAAAAGTTTCAATGAAACCCAAAGCCAGTCTAGATAGAAGAGCTCAAAGAGGATAAGAATGAAGCTCAAAAGATTACACGCCTAGACAAAATAAATGAACACATGTGACAAGTTGACATGTCCAAGTTGTTTTTTTCTTTCGCGAAGAATTGTTTTCTATTAAATTTAAGACTTTAATCCTGTTTTGAAGCGCGTTGTGTCAATTAATTCTCGACTAATTAGACATTGTCTTGTCATGCAGTTGCCATAATCTCGTTAAATTCCTCACTCGTATCTTGAAGTATGTGTTTGGGTGTGTGCATGTGAGAACCAAAGTCATCATGACATATTGTACATTCCTTTACGAGACGTTTCTATGAATGAAATAAATAATGAAAGATCAAGGGAAGTTGAACATTGCGATGGACTGTTGTATTGTAAATTGTGATGGACTTAAAAACTGCAGAATTCATTCAGCAATCATCTTGTACATGAGGACAGCATTATGGAGGAAAGCGACATCCATAGGGCAAGTCCCTTTTGGATTTTTCTTTTCTGCCTAACGCTGTTCATTTACAAAGTCCATGCGCTCCATAAAAGAGATGCTTCAGATGGAACTCCAGTACGGAAAATCATCAATATCACACAAATCCCTAAAGGCAAGCAAATCAAATTGGAATTCAACAATAGACACACGATGTACACTCCCATATTGGCAAGGCCAAGGTTATGTTTTTTTACTACGACTCCAAGTGAAGCTCTCGATCTAGAATGCCACGGGTGCTTAATTCGTTGTGCACTACTAAAATGAAACAAGGTAATGATTTGTAGTGGTGCCAAAAAGAGACTCGAGATTTGCCGCTTTGGATTTCAGATTCCTCGTGTTGATTATTCCGTACCTGGTGTGCTCAATAATTCATTTATCAATACGAAAAACAGAACCAAAGCTGACAGCTTCCACAATGATGTTGCCCGAGCGGATGATGTTGTTATCACAAAGCAGTTCGTGTGGAACTGCTTTTGAAGGAACTTTAAGAGTAGATCTAAAACATAATGAACGATTTGAAATAATAAATAATAATAACTTGAGTGATAATATAGTTCTTGATTCAGTAAGTACCACAAGTCGATTCCAAGACAACAGTTTCGGTAATGAGAAGATTGTGATTGAACTGACACGCGTGATCAAGCACATCTCAAACCTCAAGCCTCAGCAAGACCTTAAACTCAGGAAATGCAGTTCTGTGATGTCAGCTGTGAAGATAAAGATGAGGTGCTTGCAATTAATGGAACCACTCAACGAGATAGAAGTTGTGCTAACAATGCAGATTGAGATGTTATTGAAACGAACGTTTCCAGGATATGACCAGGGGTACGTGCTATTGAGATTTTCTAATGGTTCGCAATTCGCACTGATACACATAGAGCCGCAGATGTCCCTGAGATAAATGATACCTCTCAACACAATGCTGTTAACAATCATTTAGCATTAGCAATTGAACCTCTAGCAAGAACACTACAAGAGAACTCGTACATCTGTACATTATGGGTCTACGTCAAAAGAGTGCCTCGGTACTTTACTTTGTAGCGCTACATCATACATTACACACACATGTAGACCTAGATATATTTATAGAGCCTAACATTAACATTACAATAGATGAAGAGGGTTTGTATGAAACGAGGCTAATGATAACCATTGGGTGAAGTAGAGGGGAGACTAGGGTTTCAAATGTCTCGGGTCTTTGAAATAGAAGATAAAATGTGTAGAAGTAGTAAAACACAATTACATTAAACACGAGGACTACTCATATGACCTATATTCATATACGATTACAGAAAATACGGCAGATAATGGCGTTTTAGAGGTTATCATGAAATATTTACGGTCAGTCTCCCATCCATGTGACATTGTGCCACTAGCAAACTTTCTGATCGTTTATCATTTTAGTCTCATCCTCAGGCTGTTCCATTAATTACAGTTTTGCGGGACACTGGGTTTTGTTTTATCAGCAATCGGATTGAAAGTTTCATTTGTAAATGACTTGTATGGGCATATCAGTAATGTGTTCAATGATGTTAGAATAAACATTGGCAGTACTACCGAACATTTCCAGCAGAGTTTAGAACAAGTTCCCAATACGCCTCCATTCGTTAAGGAAGGTGGATATCTACATAATCCCATTGATTACAAGTAGGATATTGTATCGTATGGCTTTTCCACGACATATTGTAAGCTTCTCAAATCAGACATCTATTTCCTTTGGTATCAAACAATAATATGTGAGCTCCATTCTAGAATTTCATGCTCCCCGCATTGCTCGATGCACCTTGGTTCAATGATATATTTTTTTTGCCTGCAGAGGAAGTATTAGAGAACGAGAAAGTATTAAATTTTATCAAAGCTGATGGAGCAATGGCTTTGTCTGTGCAACTAATCGGATTATGCCGATATAAATGAGCGCACAAATCGCCGTTTTTTTTCCAATAAGTTTTAATGATTACAATAACGTAATAAATATGCGACGCTATAAATAAAGCACCATGCTTATCGAGAGGGCAGATTTATAGAGGCTTTAGCACGAAGATAACAATATTGCGAAATATAGGATTTGAACACGCAAGTCTGACCAATTTGATAGGAAATGGATTTTCAATGAAGATATTTTACATTGAAGCTAGGATGCTAAAACAAAACTTGAGGAAGACAATGTTGAAAACAAAGCAGAGCGGATGAAAATAGCAAACCATCTATGTAGAATCTACAATGTAGATACAATACCCTGGCTATACCCGAAAGCTAGTATAACCGTGTTCATACTGTTCATGGATAAATAAAAGGCCATTCTGAATCCTTAGAATACGATATTCATTTTCATCTAGTTCAAGCCTTGACACTAAAAGTCTAAAGACAGGGGGATCTTCAGATAAAGACACACAGCATCGTAAAAACAGAAAATATCGCCAAATAGACAATAGTGCGATACGCAGAGGGATAAAATGAAATGGGAAACTCTCTTGTGGTAAAGAAAAGAAGGCCGTAAAGAGGAAAATGTGTGAAGTAATGAAAACCTCTACCATTGACGCACAAAACTGCGAAGGAGAACGATTTGAAATAATAAATAATAATAACTTGAGTGATAAGATAGTTCTTGATTCAGTAAATACCACAAGTAGATTCCAAGACAACAGTTTCTGTATTCAGAAGATTGTGATTGAACTGACACGCGTGATCAAGCACATCTCAAACCTCAAGCCTCAGCAAGACCTTAAACTCAGGAAATGCAGTTCTGTGATGTCAGCTGTGAAGATAAAGATGAGGTGCTTGCAATTAATGGAACCACTCAACGAGATAGAAGTTGTGCTAACAATGCAGATTGAGATGTTACTGAAATGAACGTTTCCAGGATATGACCAGGGGTACGTGCTATTGAGATTTTCTAATGGTTCGCACCTCGCACAGATACACATAGAGCCGCAGATGTCCCTGAGATAAATGATACCTCTCAACACAATGCTGTTAACAATCATTTAGCATTAGCAATTGAACTTGAAACGAACGTTTCCAGGATATGACCAGGGGTACGTGCTATTGAGATTTTCTAATGGTTCGCAATTCGCACTGATACACATAGAGCCGCAGATGTCCCTGAGATAAATGATACCTCTCAACACAATGCTGTTAACAATCATTTAGCATTAGCAATTGAACCTACACCTTCGGGTCCATACTTTCACGTAGATCCATTTCAGCTACTGTCGTTTGAAGTGGTGATCTACAAAAACTTGTAAGACTTTTTCGCCCTAAATTTGATCGAATTGAATTCTTGATCACTCCCAGTTAACATCAACAAATCATTTTTAGGATTGACGTACTGATTGGATTCTATCAGTATTTGATTGATTACTATACTATCAGAGAAATTGCTAGCTTAGATGTTCAGATTGCTTGAATGTTACGAACCTACTCAAGTTCAAAATATTGCAAAGCACAAGACACTTGGCAACGTTTATGCTTGGCAACACAGAGATCCAAAGTCACCTTGGACTTCGTGACCAAGTCAAGACTCAAACCATCTTCACAATGGAGTACTTGTTGTATTGTAGAGATAATAAAACTGATTCTCTTTTCTTTCCAACTCATTATTGTCTTGTATTCTTCTTTCTCCTCTTCCTTATCTTCTTCTTTTTCTTCTTCTTCCTCATCTTCTTCTTTCTCTCTTGAGCATGACTGCTTTCAAGTTTCCTTTCAGTTCTTGTTTTCTTCTTTCAAGGTCAAACTTACAACTTCTTTTCTGTTTTATTTCCAGTTTCCAGTCGTTATTGATAAGTGCCTACTCAAGTGACAAATCCATCAGATGGAAAGCAAAGTACGTACGACTATGCTTGTTATTCCGGAAAAGTTTCAATGAAACCCAAAGCCAGTCTAGATAGAAGAGCTCAAAGAGGATAAGAATGAAGCGGACGAATTCATCAGACGGAAAGCAAAGTAGGTACGACTATGCTTGTTATTCCGGAAAAGTTTCAATGAAACCCAAAGCCAGTCTAGATAGAAGAGCTCAAAGAGGATAAGAATGAAGCTCAAAAGATTACACGCCTAGACAAAATAAATGAACACATGTGACAAGTTGACATGTCCAAGTTGTTTTTTTCTTTCGCGAAGAATTGTTTTCTATTAAATTTAAGACTTTAATCCTGTTTTGAAGCGCGTTGTGTCAATTAATTCTCGACTAATTAGACATTGTCTTGTCATGCAGTTGCCATAATCTCGTTAAATTCCTCACTCGTATCTTCAAGTATGTGTTTGGGTGTGTGCATGTGATAACCAAAGTCATCATGACATATTGTACATTCCTTTACGAGACGTTTCTATGAATGAAATAAATAATTAAAGATCAAGTTGAACATTGTGATGGACTGTTCTAAACTATTGTAAATTGTGATGGACTTGAAAACTGTAGAATTCATTCAGCAATCATCTTGTACATGAGGACAGCATTGAGGAGAAAAGAACCATCCTTAAGGCAATTCCCCTCTTAGATGGTTCTTTTCTATCTAATGCTGTTCATTTACAAAGTCCGTTCACTCCATTAAAAAGATGCTTCAAATGGAACTCCAGTACGGAAAATCATCAATATCACACAAATCCCTAAAGGCAAGCAAATCAAATTGGAATTCAACAATAGACACACGATGTACACTCCCATATTGGCAAGGCCAAGGTTATGTTTTTTTACTACGACTCCAAGTGAAGCTCTCGATCTAGAATACCACGGGTGCTTAATTCGTTGTGCACTACTAAAAAGAAACAAGGTAATGATTTGTAGTGGTGCCAAAAAGAGACTCGAGATTTGCCGCCTTGGATTTCAGATTCCTCGTGTTGATTATTCATTATTCCGTACCTGGTGTGCTCCATAATTCATTTATCAATACGAACAACAGAACCAAAGCTGACAGCTTCCACAAAACTGTTGCCCGAGCGGATGATGTTGTTATCACAAAGCAGTTCGTGTGGAACTGCTTTTGAAGGAACTTTAAGAGTAGATCTAAAACATAAATTTCCTTTATTTTTGAACAATATGGTGGAAATGGAAACAACAATAAAAAATGCAAGTGAAAATTTTGCTTTTCTTACCTTTATGTGATAGGAATTGAGCTTATGGCGAGGTAGAGAATTGAAAGAGCTGAAATCTTGTCGCCTGGTGAAAATCCCACTGCCATTCATAGCCGCCACACTCCTGAAATCAGCAAAATAGGAGAAACATGTTATAAGTTATAGCTTGAACATTAATATTGATAACATCAGTGGGAATCGTTTAGCTTAGGAGATTAAAAAACACACTCGATTGAGGAAACAAACAATACAGATTTATATCAAGAGAAAAATAAATAAAACATGGATGGAAAATTGAAATATCCGATGGAAGAAGATATTGGCAATTAGGAAACATTATGAAGCATGAAAATACATTCCGCTCGATTTCCTTGATTCCTAATTTCCAGAGGATCAAGTAAATGTTGATGAATGACGCAAAGAAGACATTAATTTTGACTTTATTTCTTTTCTTCCAAAACTTCACATTTATTTAATTTCTCTCCTCTAATATTGTCAAGATTTATAAGTCCATTGTTCTTTGTGTTTTCAGGAGAAATGTTTGATTTAAAGTAGTTGATATTTTGTGCCTGATCGTTTCCAGTTCCACATGTGTGGTGAACCATACCATCATGTCACCATAGCTATCCACATTGTACGAGTAGATGCTGGATAAGGCAAGAATTTTCTTTGGTGCCAAACCTGAATTTTTTACGATTTGTCTCTTCAACTACATAGTTTTCAGTAGCTTTACATAATGCTGTGAGAAATTAAATATTCTAATTTCTTCTAATCTAATGCCAGTGCATCTCATGTTCAAACATTTTGATAAACAAAATTTTGGAAGCCGACATGCAACATTTAGTCGATATTCTCAGGATGTCTTCCTCACAAATTTACATAATTGTTTTCAGATTTACAATCGGATCAGATCGTTGAGACGAACAGTTAATATTCAGGTTGAAAACAATTTTAATTGAATTCTGGAGAAATAAAAATTACTGCACGAGTTTATGGGTACTCACTCTCAAGGTCATATTAATTAAGTTCTTGATTTTTTAGGTATCTTTCAAGTAGGTACTTATTTCTGATTTCGGTCTTGAGTGTTTTCTGCCATCGTCAAGAGGCACTTCAGAATTATGTAAACTCTCCATGGTGATTAGGGCCATATACTATGTCATAAAGATAGTACTAAACAAACAAGCCATGTTGATTTTACATTATGATATTTGATTTGGAATCAATGAGGTACCCAGGAAGTCTTCTCCGATGAAATCTTTACTGTAGAGAAGAACTTTATCATTTACAAATTGATTGATATTGATAGCTAAAAGCAAATCAACAAAAGGTGCTATACCTATTAAAATTGTTCCTACCTTCCAAGTCTAATCACTAATCATGTCATAAAATAAAGGGTTGGCTCTCCAATGAGATCCACCCATGTATACTTTCTATGATGAATATTACGAAAGAAAAGTATTGATGATGAAATGGACAACAAATAATAATTGATAATGGCTAGTCAACTAAAAGACAAAGACCTTGTAAAAATGACTAGTGTCCAAACAAAAAGACCCATCAGTAAGCAGACATACAGTAAGCATTGAGGTATTGTGAATGAATGCAAACATTGTGTAAAGTAGACAAAACATTTCAACAGTAGGTAAGTCACAAGAGACAGTATTGGTATCGAGTACAACTATATTTTCTTACATAATCATATTTCCAATTATACCTATCGAAGAATCAATGTTCTCCATTGAAAGACGCACAAAAAACACAATACATTATTGAAGCATGCAAGTATTATACCTTATGGAACATTGGATATAGTTATTAAGGTAGGTTAAAAACATGCTGGGGGATTAGAACAACTTGTACTTAAGTGGAACCGAAGAATTATCTGACAAGACACAACTTGTTGATACTGAAAGAAGAACTAACGAAACTTGGAGGATTACAAATTGGATTTTTCTTCAGTTCTCGTCATTTAGAAAAAAAAAAATCCTTGTGAATAGAACTAGAAAGGCGTCGTACCTACCCTACGCTACGTTTGGAGCAGAGCTTCATCGCTTTTATTTAATAGGTATGGTTATCTAAAATCAAATTATAAGTGAAAAAAGCACAGAATAAGAGAAAAAATGTTCAAATTTCAACGGAACCATCGAATGACCTCTCTATATCGAGGTCCAGCTTCCCATCACGTTGCCCTTCCACCGGTTTCAGCGTTGAGAACTCAATCACATCGCGTGTCTAAGCACCGAAGATTAGTCGTCCATGAGATTGTCAAAGATTAGATTAATCTCCTCATTACCATAGATTGCAAAGAAGTCATTAAGATCAGTATCGCCGCGGAATTAATTCATCTCGGACAATTAACTCGGCGAGCATTGTTGCCAACCATCAAAGTACCAAAAATAACATAACTAAGTACATAGATGCTGCACATGCTATTCATTTTCAAACCAAAGTTTTCCTTAATTCCAAACTCCTTTTACAGTCATCAATAAACAGTTATCATGAGCATGTGACCACTGGCAAGTAGGCTGACAAGTAGGCAAGTGATTCTTACATAATCATATTTCCAATTATACCTATCGAAGAATCAATGTTCTCCATTGAAAGACGCACAAAAAACACAATACATTATTGCTGTTAGCAAATGAAAAGAGTTGACCAAATAAGAAGATTGAAAAGATGTTTGAAGGACACAACTTAATGGATATTAGTAATAAGCGAGGAATATTGGACCCAGGAAAACAAGAGCCAAGTTGGCCTAAACACATATGACGTAACCTGGTAAACCAAAGTAGTAACCATAACCATAGTAGCTTTGTTTTGTGACAGCATATCTGTTGAACAATAAGAAATTAGAATACAAAGTCTAGCAAAGGATCTATTCAAATTCTCTTGGATCCAAGATTCTCACGTTTCCAAACTTGTTTGAAAATATTTATGAAAATCTTCTACCACTTTTTTAAGTGATCTCAGAGTTTTTCAAGGTTGCCAAATTTATTATTCGTGTCATTAAAGCGTTTGGGAAATAGTCGAACCTCATTCATCAATGTGCGTCATTATGAAATTACTTGAGTAGGCACTTATCAATAACGACTGGAAACTGGAAATAAAACAGAAAAGAAGTTGTAAGTTTGACCTTGAAAGAAGAAAACAAGAACTGATATAGTAGCTTTGTTTTCTGACAGCAAATCTGTTGAACAATAAGAAATTAGAATACAAAGTCTAGCAAAGGATCTATTCAAGTTCTCTTGAATCCAAGATTCTCACGTTTCCAAACTTGTTTGAAAATATTTATTAAAATCTTCTACCACATTTTTTTTTTTACAATTTTTACGGCTCTCAGAGTTTTTCAAGGTGGCCAAATTTATTATTCGTGTCATTAAAGCGTTTGGTAAATAGTCGAACCTCATTCCTCAATGTGCGTCATTATGAAATTACTTGAATAGGCACTTATCAATAACGACTGGAAACTGGAAATAAAACAGAAAAGAAGTTGTAAGTTTGACCTTGAAAGAAGAAAACAAGTACTGAAAGGAAACTTGAAAGCAGTCATGCTCAAGAGAGAAAGAAGAAGATGAGGAGGAAGAAGAAAAAGAAGAAGATAAAGAAGAGGAGAAAGAAGAGGAGAAAGAAGAATACAAGACAATAATGAGTTGGAAAGAAAAGAGAATCAGTTTTATTATCCCTACAATACAACAAGTACTCCATTGTGAAGATGGTTTGAGTCTTGACTTGGTCACGAAGTCCAAGGTGACTTTGGATCTCTGTGTTGCCAAGCATAAACGTTGCCAAGTGTCTTGTGCTTTGCAATATTTTGAACTTGAGTAGGTTCGTAACATTCAAGCAATCTGAACATCTAAGCTATCTAAGCTATTGTCAAATCTAATATTGGAGAGAACTCTTATCACTCTATCCCAAATCCTCTCTATCACTCTATCCCAAACTAGCTATCTTTAAACTCTTATGCAAAAGAATTATCCGCGATGTTAGATACTCTCCGCAAAAACCAGTTTGGGAGATCCTCTAAAGTTTCCTTCAAGGTGTTATGTATATTGTTTTCTTCTGGATCTGTTTTCAGTAATTGTACACCGACCACCATATGCTGTTTTGAATTATGTAAAAAACTTTGCCCTTGACTGACATTCACTTTATTCCCCTCTAATGGGTCTAAATATGCTTCATTTTTCACAAATACAAAAATTAATATACCCACGTTTATGGATAATTGTAGTTATTAGATAATGGGAATGGCTCTTGATGTTTTCTTTTACCTGGAGCCACAGTCAGTATTATAAGGAAAGTAGTATTGGCTGATGGGGAAAGACAGCACGCAGTTGATCCTCTTTACAAGCAGTCAAATTTCTTTCCCACAAATCTACGTATTCGTATTGGTCACAGGAAAATCCTTTTGGCTAGCGTTAAAACGCGCCAAATTGCCAATACCTAGCCTATCTATGTATAATGACCCTCGCCCCACCTAATGCTAAACAACTCATCCTTATAAACCCGGCACAAGTACTCCATTAAATGACTAACAGAAACAGTCATCTAAAACGACTACTATTCGGAACAATCCTTTCTTTGAAGTTCAGATGGTCGACGCAACACTAATGAAATTCACCAGTCAGCTGATGAAAAGCACATTGACAAGAACACCCACCAGTTAATGAAGGTTAATTGGAAGTCGTTTAAAACAAATGAATGTGAGAGGCACGAATAAAGAACCAGATCTATTCTGTTTTATGATTTAATACAGTTCAGGAACGGAGTTAGATGCCGGATTCAAATGAAAGGTGAAGGTGAATCCAGGCTATTAAAAGATAGTAAGATGAAAATGGTCAGTACTGATTTCAAGAAATTAGAAGATATCCTTAAATTTGATGCAATCTACTTGTAAGCTGTATTATTAAAAGTTGTAGAAGTTGATTTTGACCTCCCCTCAGCTTAGCAAAGTTCGAATATGAGGTCGAATTTCTATAAATTTGTGCCTGAGAATGATTCATAATTTATTGGAGAGAAAAAAAAGTATTATAGGTATTTAAGGATACTTTTTTTATACTAAAGTTGTGTTGGTTCAAAATAACCGAACAAAAAATGTTCAGCTTTTTTTTTTAGATTGTTACTTATGTTACTGTTCGGGCGGTACTACAAAGTTATTGACAGTGATTGGTGCTTTGACAATTAGGAGGTCAGCCTTGTTGACAGACTCCGAACTTTTTCTTCTCTTTTACATTTTCCAGCGCTAATGATCACATGAAGTAATATTTTACAATTGTGGCCATTTTTTTCTTCTTCTTTTTGCCAACATGCATGGTTTTTGCTTCCTTAATGAATTTGGTACATTCATTCATTGGACAAATTGTTATTGACTTCAGTCCGTTCCTTTTGAATGATTGGGAGTTAGAAGCCTTACAAGAAGACATTCTGCTATCAAAAAAGCTAGACAGTAAAAATATAATATTAAATGTCCTAGGCCTATAAACAATCTGAGATCTCCAGACCAGATCTTGTAAAACATGAAAAACATTCAAATAGCCCAGTACCTCTACCTACGTAGGCATAAACTGGGTTCTATAACTTGAATAATATTTCACCTTAATTGATTTCACCTCTCAACTTTCCGTAATATTATCTACCTATTAAAATGTCCTAGGCCTATAAACAATCTGAGATCTCCAGATCAGATCTTGTAAAACATGAAAAACATTCAAATGGCCCAGTACCTCTACCTACGTAGGCATAAACTGGGTTCTATAACTTGAATAATATTTCACCTTAATTGATTTCACCTCTCAACTTTCCTTTATTGAAAAAGATCAAGGTTGGACATAATTGATGTTCGTATGGGTAATTATTATGATTGTAGTTGTAGATTGGAAATTTTTTACTTTCTATTCATGTTAAACTTAGAGCCCTAGAAGTTAGCTACTGTTTGTAGATGTTAGGGTTTTGTTTCTTACTCCTGACTAGAGGCCTGGTATCAAACCATTTTAGGACGTCTTCAAATCTTTTCCGTCATTTATTGACCATTGATCAAACATAACTGTTTTCATGAGGTCTACGTTATACGAGTACCATGTAGGTACAAGTATTTCCTAATATTGATGGTTACTCGTAATTTTTTTTCCTCTTCACTTCAAAAAGCCCTTATTTATATGCCATTCAAGAGCCACAGTACCGTTCCATTACATATCCCTCCCGGTCCTCAGTCTCTCTAATTGAATACATTCATGCAGACAAACGCACGGACGAACGTTTACCCGTCATCCATTGAATATTTGACATTATCTCTCAACAAAAGAGAAAGAACAAAAAACTTCAATTATCCGAAAATGGAAGACGGGGGACGAGGAGAGGAAGAGATAAGGGTAAAAAATGTATTAAGAATTATCCGCGATGTTAGATACTCTCCACAAAAACCAGTTTGGGAGATCCTCTAAAGTTTCCTTCAAGGTGTTATGTATATTGTTTTCTTCTGGATCTGTTTTCAGTAATTGTACACCGACCACCATATGCTGTTTTGATCTAAGGTGTAGGGGCAAACAGCCCTAAAGGATGGGTTAAGCTTCTATGAATCTACGGATATCTTTGAAAGATTTTTTTTTTTCCGCGTTGCCATTCCTGTCATTCTAGCACAGTTCAAAATTGCCCAATATACCTTATAACTAGCATATTGACAAAGGTGGACAAACTCACAAAGTTTGTTAATTTTGAGAAAAGCTTAGGTGTAGGGGCAAACAGCCCTAAAGGATGGGTTAAGCTTCTATGAATCTACGGATATTTTTGAAAGATTTTTTTTTTTCCGCGTTGCCTTTCCTGTCATTCGAGCACAGTTCAAAATTGCCCAATATACCTTATAACTAGCATATTGACAAAGGTGGACAAACTCACAAAGTTTGTTAATTTTGAGAAAACAGTCGTAACATTCCAAATGTTTATGTTATGAAGACGATCCTTCAATTTCTCTGATAGTATAGTAATCAATCAAATACTGATAGAATCCAATCAGTACGTCAATCCTAAAAATGATTTGTTGATGTTAACTAGGATTGATCAAGAATTCAATTCGATCCACATTTAGAGCGAAAAAGTCTTACATGTTTTTGTAGATCACCACTTCAAACGACAGTAGCTGAAATGGATCTATGTGAAAGTATAGACCTGAAGGTGTAGTTCTTCTATAGCTATACCGTTCCACCAGCATAAAAGTGTCATCGAAATGATTCACCCAGTATGAGTAAGAGTTCTCCCTCCCTTGGCATTTTAATTGTACACCGACCACCATATGCTGTTTTGAATTATGTAAAAAACTTTGCCCTTGACTGACATTCACTTTATTCCCCTCTAATGGGTCTAAATATGCTTCATTTTTCACAAATACAAACCTAACTACTTAATAAATGCTGTTAGTGGCATATAAATTGAATAGGTGTATATCAGTTTTTTTATATGTATGTAAATGAGTTATTATAATACCGGTAACATTCGATTTAGCATGGTTTTTATGTTTCTTTTCAGCTCTGTATGTGACCACAATGATTAATGTTCCGTCCAAAGCTAGACTGATTTGAGAGTCGAGGAGATATGCGAAAGGTCTGACTTATTAATGTGAAAAGCATTTTTCAAATTAAGGATTTGTTGCAAAAGGGTAACTAGTAAAGTTGTACTAGATGCCAGTATGAGGAAAAAATTAATATACCCACGTTTATGGATAATTGTAGTTATTAGATAATGGGAATGGCTCTTGATGTTTTCTTTTACCTGGAGCCACAGTCAGTATTATAAGGAAAGTAGTATTGGCTGATGGGGAAAGACAGCACGCAGTTGATCCTCTTTACAAGCAGTCAAATTTCTTTCCCACAAATCTACGTATTCGTATTGGTCACAGGAAAATCCTTTTGGCTAGCGTTAAAACGCGCCAAATTGCCAATACCTAGCCTATCTATGTATAATGACCCTCGCCCCACCTAATGCTAAACAACTCATCCTTATAAACCCGGCACAAGTACTCCATTAAATGACTAAGTAAGGAAAGTAGTATTGGCTGATGGGGAAAGACAGCAAGCAGTTGATCCTCTTGACAAGCGGTCAAATTTCTTTCCCACATATCTACGTATTCGTATTGGTCACAGGAAAATCCTTTTGGCTAGCGTTAAAATGCGCCAAATTGCCAATACCTAACCTATCTATGTATAATGACCCTCGCCCCACCTAATGCTAAACAACTCATCCTTATAAACCCGGCACAAGTACTCCATTAAATGACTAACAGAAACAGTCATCTAAAACGACTACTATTCGGAACAATCCTTTCTTTGAAGTTCAGATGGTCGACGCAACACTAATGAAATTCACCAGTCAGCTGATGAAAAGCACATTGACAAGAACACCCACCAGTAACTAACAGAAACAGTCATCTAAAACGACTACTATTCGGAACAATCGTTTCTTTGAAGTTCAGATGGTCGACGCAACACTAATGAAATTCACCAGTCAGCTGATGAAAAGCACATTGACAAGAACACCCACCAGTTAATGAAGGTTAATTGGAAGTCGTTTAAAACAAATGAATGTGAGAGGCACGAATAAAGAACCAGATCTATTCTGTTTTATGATTTAATACAGTTCAGGAACGGAGTTAGATGCCGGATTCAAATGAAAGGTGAAGGTGAATCCAGGCTATTAAAAGATAGTAAGATGAAAATGGTCAGTACTGATTTCAAGAAATTAGAAGATATCCTTAAATTTGATGCAATCTACTTGTAAGCTGTGTTATTAAAAGTTGTAGAAGTTGATTTTGACCTCCCCTCAGCTTAGCAAAGTTCGAATATGAGGTCGAATTTCTATAAATTTGTGCCTGAGAATGATTCATAATTTATTGGAGAGAAAAAAAAGTATTATAGGTATTTAAGGATACTTTTTTTATACTAAAGTTGTGTTGGTTCAAAATAACCGAACAAAAAATGTTCAGCTTTTTTTTAGATTGTTACTTATGTTACTATTCGGGCGGTACTACAAAGTTATTGACAGTGATTGGTGCTTTGACAATTAGGAGGTCAGCCTTGTTGACAGACTCCGAACTTTTTCTTCTCTTTTACATTTTCCAGCGCTAATGATCACATGAAGTAATATTTTACAATTGTGGCCATTTTTTTCTTCTTCTTTTTGCCAACATGCATGGTTTTTGCTTCCTTAATGAATTTGGTACATTCATTCATTGGACAAATTGTTATTGACTTCAGTCCGTTCCTTTTGAATGATTGGGAGTTAGAAGCCTTACAAGAAGACATTCTGCTATCAAAAAAGCTAGACAGTAAAAATATAATATTAAATGTCCTAGGCCTATAAACAATCTGAGATCTCCAGACCAGATCTTGTAAAACATGAAAAACATTCAAATAGCCCAGTACCTCTACCTACGTAGGCATAAACTGGGTTCTATAACTTGAATAATATTTCACCTTAATTGATTTCACCTCTCAACTTTCCAAAGATCATAAAATTTCAAAAGGGCATGGAATGAAGTTGGGTACCTATTGTGTTGGCTAAGGTATTTCTCTCATTGGTATTCTGTGCCATTATTTATGACACATTCGAACTTTTAAATTGCATTTGGTATCTTACAAGTGCCGTCCTCTCCATCTTGACTTCTTGACTAAATTGTTTTGTAACATAGCGATCTCTCTTACATTCGCCCTGGAGAGATCATTTAGGACTTTTTGGTTCTTCTTCATCTTCCCAATTAACAGATGAATAATTACTTGGTTTTTGTTTATTCATTGGGAATATCGACTGGTGTGCATATATTTATGATAATATTTGTTCAATAATTATTACCGTGCACTGTATGTATATTGAAGTGTTTATACAGTCAACATTATATTTATGTTACAGGGTGATGATGGTAATCTGAGATAACTAATGTTGCTGGATACAAGGAAGGATTTTATCTCCCAGATGTTGCCTTCAGTCTTCACCAATATTTTGACCAGGACACCTCAATGGGATATCATATACATATGACCTCAAATGACCATTTGCTAAGAAAGTTTGATACACGAGGCAACTTTAACATTCGGTATACGATTCTACAGTACCAGGTAGCACAAACAGGACCTACGGCACAACTACATAATTATCACACAAAGATTCAAAGTTCCACAGCTCAAAATGTCAGGCTAATAGACCTCAATAGACGAACACCGTATTACACGACTGGTTTCAAAGATCCCATCATTCCGCGTTGCTAGGATACAAAACATAAACACACGTGACGGCCAAGCATGCTGTGTTCTCGTTAATCTAATAAAAGAGATAATAGCAATCAATATCCACAGTAGTCTGGCGTGATAGTGCAATAATAGATAGTCATAGACTGCCTTGGGCAAATAGGAAGCAACCTGATAGCAGAAGAGAGAGTGACTGTTTATTTACGAGTAGATAAAGACGACTTTGAACAATACACACGGTGCCAGTAGCAAGAGTAGCACAAACCATGAGGCAGAGGTCTCGTGAGGACAACTGAGTCTTGATAGTGACAGAGCCAAACACAGGTAATTTGCTAAGATGTTTACAATCATGTGTGGTAAATAGTAAAATAGACTGCTTCCATAATGACGCAATGTCTAATGGAAACAACATCAAGCGTAGATAACCCGCATGTCAATAAAGTCTGATAGATGGTGTGATAATCTCATTGATCTGTGCCAACCAGAGGAATATGACGACTCACACCCATATTTATGAACAAAATGCTGGCTCTTAAGTTCGTGCTAAGCATAGTCTCAAGGCATTTAATTGGTCAATTTTGACTTCAGACAATCTCTAATTCTGATAAGTTGTTCTTAGTTCTCTGTTAGCTCGTTTATCTGGATCGGAACTAAAAGAATTCAACTTCATCTTGTAGATCTAATCGTAACAAGTAACCTTGAGATAAGGAGAAATGGAATTGTTCTTGGTACTACGAGGAAGAAATCTGAATATTGTATACAGGGGGTACCCTGAGATGATAAAGAACAAGTTAGAAGTGAGCGAGAAATAACGGGTGTGATATTTAGAATGAGTGAGATAAGCGTTAAGAAGAATTTGTATGGAGGATTGGTGTTTTTATAAGTATATAATTTGACTATCAAGAAATAAAAGGAAAACAATTATCCAAAAGAGACTTCCCTATCTTTTACTTGAAATCTCATGTTAAATGCACTTCAGGCCTCTCCACAAGTTCAGATGTACATATGAAAACTGACCAACAAGTGAAGACTAAACTGCAAAACCTGGCACTTGTACTCACTTATTTCTAGATGCAAAACTTTACAAACGGTACAATCACAAAATGGCCAAGGCGAGGTGCACCAACAACCAACAGATACACTGAAGACACTCTGTGGCTTGGGCAGGCAATAGGGCGTGCACCAAAGGGAACACAACATAATACCGTCATTAAATTACATACATAAAAAATTCGGTAATACAATACAACGAGAGCTTGGCATAGAGCTCACAGAAAAAAAACGTTTTGAAAATATATAACAAAAGGGATAGTCAGCGAAGTACGGCGAACACGCAACGACGTTGTTTATGGAGATGTTTCGGAAAAAAGAAAGGAATTGTTAGTTTATTTGTTGACTTGTAAGATCATGATATCTCGTACAAGCAGAACAATAAAAACATGAGAAGACTCATCCGGATGACATCAGAGAAAATATTTAAATGTAGGTTAGATTCGATTATCCGTTTGTTGAATTCAGAGGACGGCGAACACCAGGAAGCCCTAGTTGAGACCTGCCCGCTTCTGGTTGTAATCCACTGATAGTGATCTGCTTTCCTGGATGCGTTGTAATTTTTAATCTCTTTGAAAAGATGTTATTATTCAATGTTCTTCCAATCCTCCAGCTGGTATGACCATAGCCATGATGACTATCTGCCATTAGTGTGAGACTAGCATGCAAGTATTATACCTTATGGAACATTGGATATAGTTATTAAGGTAGGTTAAATACATGCTGGGGGATTAGAACAACTTGTACTTAAGTGAAACCGAAGAATTATCTGACAAGACACAACTTGTTGATACTAAAAGAAGTAACGAAACTTGGAGGATTACAAATTGGATTTTTCTTCAGTTCTCGTCATTTAGAAAAAAAAAAATCCTTGTGAATAGAACTAGAAAGGCGTCGTACCTACCCTACGCTACGTTTGGAGCAGGGCTTCATCGCTTTTATTTAATAGGTATGGTTATCTAAAACCAAATTATAAGTGAAAAAAGCACAGAATAAGAGAAAAAATGTTCAAATTTCAACGGAACCATCGAATGACCTCTCCATATCGAGGTCCAGCTTCCCATCACGTTGCGCTTCCACCGGTTTCAGCGTTGAGAACTCAATCACATCGCGTGTCTAAGCACCGAAGATTAGTCGTCCATGAGATTGTCAAAGATTAGATTAATCTCCTCATTACCATAGATTGCAAAGAAGTCATTAAGATCAGTATCGCCGCGGAATTAATTCATCTCGGACAATTAACTCGGCGAGCATTGTTGCCAACCCATTTTACCATGGGCGATAGATGAGAACACGATGAGTCCTTTCAAATCAGTATTCATTGGTACCTATTGGTATCCGCTCTGCATTTCTGCACTCCGTGTTGGCACTTACTCTTGGTGAAATGGTATACGCCCGACATATCCCCGGGCCCAGACTTGGCACTCTTGGCAGATTGTACAAATTGGTTTTCATGTTTTGTTGCAACCCAGACGAGACTTTGCGTTGTGAGGAGCCCTTGCCCATTTTACTGTCCTGCACTTCTTTAATAATTGAGGATTGCATTGACGGAAATGTTGAAAGGGCAAGAGTTAGTGCTTTTGATATTGTGGAGTCATGACGACCGTTTTGATTAGTGCTTTGCCAATGTCTGCAATATTATGGATGACGTTTCCGTTGTGAGGAGCCCTTGCCCATTTTACTGTCCTGCACTTCTTTAATAAAATTGAGGATTGCTTTGATGGAAATGTTGAAAGGACAAGAGTTAGTGCTTTTGATATTGTGGAGTCATGACGACCGTTTTGATTAGTGCTTTGCCAATGTCTGCAATATTATGGATGACGTTTAGTATTGCAAGGAAAGCCCTTGTAGCGAGGACATCTAATTTCTTCACTTACACTTTTACAAACAGTCTCCATTTCCTTGTCCATTTTTCTAATTAATTCAAGATCTACGCTTACTGCTTACTTCATATTATATCTTAAGATCTTTGAATATTTGCTTGCTAATTAATAGGTATATCTCGTTTCTCGTTAGTCCTTGAGTGATGTTATTAGCACCTACATTAATAGCGAGAGAGGCAGGAGAGGTGTTTTGTATTATGAAATTAAAACCTGCAAACTTATCTTAAGATCTTTGAATATTTGCTTGCTAATTAATAGGTATATCTCGTTTCTCGTTGGTCCTTGAGTGATGTTATTAGCACCTACATTAATAGCGAGAGAGGCAGGAGAGGTGTTTTGTATTATGAAATTAAAACCAGCAAACTTTAATTCAGTTCACATTTACACAGGTATTACATTCAAAGGAATTAAAAAAAGAAGAGTGAAATATAATGAAATTCCATACAAATCCCTTATTTTTTTCCATATAAAAGCTCCAAGGGGATGTTAGGGGGGAATTATAAGCTTGGCAGAAAGAACATTCACATGATACAGAGAAGATACGCATATTAGAGACGAAAATATTAGGCCTGATGATGAAGGTGTTGTGAAAAAATTACTCTTTTTTCGGGGTGGAAAAAAAAAGAGTCTAATTCTTTAATTTAAATTCAAAATAATCCGCTGACCTTTTTCGCTTAAATCCGCTGAAAATGGTGTAATATGTCACACACAGGTATTACATTCAAAGGAATTAAAAAAAGAAGAGTGAAATATAATGAAATTCCATACAAATAATCCCTTATTTTTTTCCATACAAAAGCTCCAAGGGGATGTTAGGGGGGAATTATAAGCTTGGCAGAAAGAACATTCACATGATACAGAGAAGATACGCATATTAGAGACGAAAATATTAGGCCTGATGATGAAGGTGTTGTGAAAAAATTACTCTTTTTTCGGGGTGGAAAAAAAGAGTCTAATTCTTTAATTTAAATTCAAAATAATCCGCTGACCTTTTTCGCTTAAATCCGCTGAAAATGGTGTAATATGTCAGCATTATCATGAAAATTAATTAAAATTATGCAGTATTTATTTTTTAAAACGGACCTTTTTATGTGAAAAAAGGCTTCAGTGATAATCGTATGAGCATAAAAAGTTACTCTCACATACATATATTAATACTTGAATATAATTCGGCCAAATTATAATTTGCAATTGCACGGTTTTTTTCTTTTCTCCCTTCGTAAAAAGTTCATCAGGACCGGGCTATAAGTCGCTACAAGGCTAAAATAATAGCAAGGATAACTTTATAACTGTTTAGCCAAAGTAATGTGTGACAGTCCAAAGTTTGAAGATTTAATACTCTTACACGGACAACATTGAGCGTTTCTTTTGGCAGTAAATAAATATTGAGGAGAGAGAGAGAGAGAGCGTGGGTTTTTATAGGTACCTATGCATTAAGGTATAATTCATTTGAACAATCTAAAAAAAAAAAAAAAAATCCAATTATAAAACCAAATATGGCATGCATTTCATGCGGGGCGAAGAGGCAGTGTCTGTCATATTGAATTGCAAGTTAACCGTTTCGGGCAGTGCGAAGGTATTTAATTATTTTTTGCTATAAAAAGCCTCTAAGGTGTTTGAGTTCAGAGCACATCTCCTTTGTTAAGTACCTGTCCGATGACCTTATGGCAGCGTAGAGTTTCAAATCAAAACTTTTTAATAATTTTATAGTCATAGTGTTATTAGTCTGGTCTCTATCAACTTTATTGTTCTATCTAATGATCTGTACTTTGCACCATCAACTATACCTTCTAACTCTTCTAAGTATACCTTCAAATTAGGTCTTGTATCAACTATGCCTTCATAATTATCTCATGACTGTTTCTTTGATCTGAGAAAACCAACGTCAAACCCTATGAAATAGATATGAAAAACTGTAGGACTCATCCAATCAAAATTAGGTTATATTCATCTATTTAAGCCACTTCAGTGTGGCTTGTTTGTCCATTTAAATTAAAGGAAATTGAAAGAGGAATATCTTCATAAAGCACTAAATAGGATTAGAACCTCTACCTAATAATGGAGTTCTCATAATAATAGTCTGCAGAGTGTTAACCACAGAATGTTCCCAAAAAATGAGGGGAAACTCGTAGAACCCTAAATCCTTTTCAGTATTTGGTGAGCTTAATGCTCGGCTCATCATGGGATTATAATTGTACAATGATTGGATCAGATCAAAATTTTCTGAGTACGAAGAACATTACAAATTACAAAGCCTCTTGCTTCTGGTTCTAGAGACACTCGCTCTTGAATCGGTATCGTTGAGTTCCTCCAAAGAAAACCCAGCTTAATTAATTCCTTTGGGGCAAAGACCCAAGATTTTAGTCCCCTCTTAAAATAAATGCTTTTAAAAAAAAAATATTAATAATAATTCCTTGTACTCCTAAGTACCCAGTCCGATTCATTGTGTTCAAGGAAATTACTTTGAACTACTTGAATGGTACAGAAAATAATGAGTGTAATAGCAAAACATTCTTATTCGCAATTAAAAGAATCAGACGATGAAGACTGGTGTCTACGATGAAGGTCATAGCTTGGCTACTATTGATGTTCCTCAGGTAGACTATCAATGCAGATTCTCCTGATGATGATATAACTTCGTCAGTGAATAGGCTGAGATCCTAGTAGGAAACATAATACACAGACGAAATATAGGGTGCAGAATACCCAAGTACACGTTGAACCAAAAACCGTCGGTATGATCAGAAGAAACGAGAGTAAGAAAACACAACTCCTCGTAAATCACTCAGTTGAACTTTCAACCTTCGAAAACACAACAAAAATCAAGTAAAAACGTGCATAATCTGGATGATGATATAACTTCATCAGTGAATAGGCTGAGACCCTAGTAGGAAACATAATACACAGACGAAATATAGGGTGCAGAATACCCAAGTACACGTTGAACCAAAAACTGTCGGTATGATCAGAAGAAACGAGACTAAGAAAACACAACTCCTCGTAAATCACTCAGTTGAACTTTCAACCTTCGAAAACACAACAAAAATCAAGTAAAAACGTGCATAATCTTCCAAACGAAATCTAACTACATTGCAAAATTTCACCAACACCTTGCAGAGAGACGAAATTCTAAATTCTGGCGCTTGTTTAGCAAGAGACTCTTGGGCCACACATGGAAGACCCTATACGCAGTCTATACACGAATACGAACTTCTTGCTTATCATAAATTTAATATCTTCTGCTAGCTATTCACAGCAGGTTGCAGTCGAGGTGGCTGTTAATTATTTGTCTGATATTTTAGAGACTCTTGGGCCACACATGGAAGACCCTATACGCAGTCTATACATGAATACGAAATTCTTGCTTATCATAAATTTAATATCTTCTGCTAGCTATTCACAGCAGGTTGCAGTCGAGGTGGCTGTTAATTATTTGTCTGATATTTCATTCTGTAGGTAGCCCAGGATGTCAAACGTCACACAGCAAGTTCACATTGGGCAAGATCTTAATCTCACGGCAAATTCGTTCCGAAAAAGAAACGAGGAAAAAATAAAAACTGGCGAAAATTTTGAGCTGTCTGTTGACAAAGCTGACGTCGAATTCGCACACAGCTCATATGAATGCTATTATGCACATGTGAAGACAAGGTGTTAAATTATACTCGGTTCTTTCCTTTCGATTTCCGTCAGGTTTTTTCTTCTTCAATAATCCTAGCCAACCACATATTCTATATGTATAAAAAAAAAACACTCGATTGTTGAATAAATTTAAAGCCATAATAGTTGTCTTCATAATTATCTAAATAAACTAACACTGATTTTGATCTCTCAGTATAATTACCTACCTACAAATGAAATCGGACAGACCATCAACATGTTCCCAAACATACTATTAGGGAACATAAACAAACTTCACATAATGTGCAAAATTTGAAACACTTTCTCCCGAAGTTTGGAAAGAACAACTGTGATCTAAAACACAATTTGGATCTGACTCATCGAACTCAGTTTGAATATCTGACCAAAGATATCGATCTTGAAGATAGGTATATCATATCGTCCAAGAAAACCCAAAACTCAAAACCACGACCAAAATTTGGTGATGGAAATACTCAAATCAACATAATTTAGTTATTCCAATCAAAAACGGAGAAGTCCAAAAACCTGTGATTAGAGCCAAAGTAATACATTTCAAGAAGACTTCTAATGATGATCCTAATGACCGAACTGGAATTGGTTCATGGTGTCTACACCACAGTATAAGTGTCTACGCGTGGATTTACAAAAATAATGCTAAATTAGGTTTCTGTATTCAAATCTTGGTAGAAAGAATGAGGAAAATTCAACCAAACAAATGAAAACTCATACAGTAGGTAAGTATGAAACTACACAATAAGAACACTGAAATCTGCCAAATTTACTACGATACCTAGATGATATTGTGCGAGAAAAATATCAATGCAAATACGTATCTAAATAAACTAACACTGATTTTGATCTCTCAGTATAATTACCTACCTACAAATGAATTCGGACAGACCATCAAAATATTCCCAAACATACTATTAGGGAACATAAACAAACTTCACATAATGTACAAAATTTGAAACACTTTCTCCCGAAGTTTGGAAAGAACAACAGAACTGTGATCCAAAACACAATGGATCTGACTCATCGAACTCAGTTTGAAGATCTGACCAAAGATATCGATCGATCTTGAAGATAGGTATATCTTATCGTTCAAGAAAACCCAAAACTCAAAACCACGACCAAAATTTGGTGATGGAAATACTCAAATCAACCTAATTTAGTTATTCCAATCAAAAACGGAGAAGTCCAAAAACCTGTGAGAAATGATATGATTAGAGCCAAAGTAATACATTTCAAGAAGACTTCCAATGATGATCCTAATGACCGAACTGGAATTGGTTCATGGTGTCTACACCACAGTATAAGTGTCTACGCGTGGATTTACAAAAATAAGGCTAAATTAGGTTTCTGTATTCAAATCTTGGTAGAAAGAATGAGGAAAATTCAACCAAACATACAGTAGGTAAATATGCAACTACACAATAAGAACACTGAAATCTGCCAAAATTTACTACGATACCTAGATGATATTGTGCGAGAAAAATATCAATGCAAATACGTATTTTTAAGATAACAAGATACGTATAATTATCCCTAAATATTAGGTATCTATGTATATTTATTACGCTCGTAGGTGTTTTTTCCCCGAGCTGTAGGCTCTAATAAGATACGTATAATTATCCCTAAATATTAGGTATCTATGTATATTTATTACGCTCGTAGGTGTTTTTTCCCCGAGCTGTAGGCTCTAAGTTTTCTTATCGATCCTAGATATCAACCTAATGTGTTTTTGGTCAGATGGCAAGCTAGAGTTCTAGAGACGAATAATGGAAGTTGAATGATCTAATTCAAAGCATGTGTAGAATGGACAAAGATGAATGAATTGGATGTATTGCTCGAGATGATTCTGAATCGGTACATGAGAATGGCAGGTTTATGGAAAACAAGGTTTTCCATCGGCATTTCTATTTAGATGCAAAATTTCCATTCGTATGTTGGCAAAAGTTGCTATGGACGAATCAGACAGGTCATCTTGAAATCTAATACAAAAGGCATTATACAGATATATCAGTAATTCATATTCCGAATATAAAAACCATAAGCACCGAGAGTATCCAAATTTTGAATCTTGTAGCATTTTGTTGAGCGTACAGTTTATGTAAATTTCACAGCCATGTTACAAGAACAATGTGTAACAATGTAACAAAACATCCATGTACAATATGATCCTGGAGATGTTTCCAAAAAATATTCATAATACAAGAAATCATTTACCTACAATGGAGAAATAAATAATTGTTTTTGGACAGGAAAGATGCTGGTATTGGGCAGACAGATATAAAAAAAACATACACACATTTAAGAAAAGAGAAGTTGAACTGTTGAAGCGATGACGTTTATGAATGCAATATAATGCATTATGTTTTATGTTCTTTAATAATTAATAAGAAACTTACAAAACATTTGGGAGAAATGGAATTGTTCTTGGTACTAAGAGGAAGAAATCTAAATATTGTATACAGGGGGTATCCGATTGATGCTAAAGAACAAGTTAGAAGTGAGCGAGTAGTAATGGGTGTGATAGAATGAATGAGATATGCACATTTACAGAGAAATAATCGTATGTATTGAAGAGCTAAAAAAAAAACAACTAACCAAAGAGACTGAACTGTCTTTTACTTGAAATCTCATGCTGAAATGCACTTTAGCCCTCTCCACAAGTTAAGATGAAAAACGCCCCGAAACCGACCAACAAGTAAAGATAAAACTGTATAAACCTAG
This sequence comes from Diaphorina citri, assembly GCF_000475195.1. Lineage (NCBI taxonomy): Eukaryota > Metazoa > Arthropoda > Insecta > Hemiptera > Psyllidae > Diaphorina > Diaphorina citri. The sequence continues at coordinate 176,475 of NW_007377641.1, forward strand.
CACTTGGTCGTCTCATCTATTTCTATGAGCTGTACAAAGTACAAACGGTACAATTACAAAATGGCCAAGGCGAGGTGCACCAACAACCAACAGAAACACTAAAGACACTCTGTAGCTTGGGCAGGCAATAGGGCGTGCACCAAAGGGAACACAATATAATACCGTCATTAAATTACATACATAAAAAATTCGGTAATACAATACAACGAGAGCTTGGCATAGAGCTCACAGAAAAAAAACGTTTTGAAAATATATAACAAAAGGGATAGTCAGCGAAGTACGGCGAACACGCAACGACGTTGTTTATGGAGATGTTTCGGAAAAAAGAAAGGAATTGTTAGTTTATTTGTTGACTTGTAAGATCATGATATCTCGTACAAGCAGAACAATAAAAACATGAGAAGACTCATCCGGATGACATCAGAGAAAATATTTAAATGTAGGTTAGATTCGATTATCCGTTTGTTGAATTCAGAGGACGGCGAACACCAGGAAGCCCTAGTTGAGACCTGCCCGCTTCTGGTTGTAATCCACTGATAGTGATCTGCTTTCCTGGATGCGTTGTAATTTTTAATCTCTTTGAAAAGATGTTGTCTGGACTAGAACCCAACATTTGGACATAGGTATATGCAGATACATATGTAGAAATAGAACTCATAGAAGACGCTAGATTAGAAAGCCACCAATACATGTTCTATTTTCCAAATGTACACAAAAAGATGCTCTATTTCAAACTAGATGTTCAAATGCTGGTTCTCATATCTTGAAGGACAAGAGATTACCAATCTCTATGTAAGACAAATCAAACACGGTCCATTTATGAGGATTCATAAAAGTAAGGGGACTCGTAAGCAGACTGATCTAAGAACGATCATTCTTGTTCATAAATACGAGTGTAAGAACGTAACCTGTTCGAGTAGACTTTTCTTAAAACCACCTCACTGAGCAAACCATTCCCGAACAATATGACCTCATATTAGATTAGAAGGTGTACCTAGATGTACATGACACCAGAGAAAATATTTAAATGTAGGTTAGATTCGATTATCCGTTTGTTGAATTCAGAGGACGGCAAACACCAGGAAGCCCTAGTTGAGACCTGCCCGCTTCTAGTTGTAATCCACTGATAGTGATCTGCTTTCCTGGATGCGTTGTAATTTTTAATCTCTTTGAAAAGATGTTTTCTGGACTAGAACCCAACATTTGGACATAGGTATGCAGATACATATGTAGAAATAGAACTCATAGAAGACGCTAGATTAGAAAGCCAGCAATACATGTTCTATTTTCCAAATGTACACAAAAAGATGCTCTATTTAAAACTAGGTGTTCAAATGCTGGTTCTCATTTGATCCTGAAGGACAAGAGATTACCAATCTCTATGTAAGACAAATCAAACACGGTCCATTTATGAGGATTCATAAAAGTAAGGGGACTCGTAAGAGTAACATTTACGATTCCAGCTAATGTCAAATGGGTCACGGATTTTCTTCATTGTCATCATGAACAAATCATCAATATCAAGATTGCTATTAATAACATTCCGTCCGATTCGAATCTCTAATTCTGATAAGTTGTTCTTGGTTCTCTGTTAGCTCGTTTATCTGGATCGGAACTAAAAGAATTCAACTTCATCTTGTAGATCTAATCGTAACAAGTAACCTTGAGATATGCCCGAAATGAGAGAGGGTTCATAATACAAGAATTATAATTATACTCAATTGTAAGCGAAGACCAAGGAATGCTTGTCGTGAAAAGTGGAACAATATGGAGTGTGAAAGAATCAAGATCATTCAAACCTTAAAGCTTTATTTATTAAATTTAATGAAAAGTGAAATAGGCAACTGAACATGAAAAATTGAACAAGCATTAGTCACAATTTAAAACCTCTAAAGTCCCGACACCAAATAAATAAGCACCAAAAAGGGTATAAGTCCATCACCACTAGTAAGATCAAGAGAATGGTTTACACGATGCATAAGATGTTCGTGGTGTACCAAGGAGACTGAGGCCTATATCTCAAATAGAGTAAGGTTGAAAGTGACCCGTTCATTCATACTTTAATGACCACTCGTAATAATCATTATTCTTTCAGAGTCCTCAGTTGGTCGTAAAGCCCAACAATTTCTAGGAAACTCGTAGAACCCTAAATCCTTTTCAGTATTTGGTGAGTTTAATGCTCGGCTCATCATGAGATTATAATTGTACAATGATTGGATCAGATCAAAATTTTCTGAGTACGAAGAACATTACAAATTACAAAGCCTCTTGCTTCTGGTTCTATTACAAAACTGTTAGGTTAGCACCCTTTGTGAACTCACAGAATCTGTCTGGGAAGAGGTTTATTTTCAGATTGAAGTCCTTGATTTCGAAAATAGATCACGTCTAAATAAAAGGAAGGAAATACATATATGAGATTACAAAACTGTTAGCTTAGCACCCTTTGTGAACTCACAGAATCTGTCTGGGAAGAGGTTTATTTTCAGATTGAAGTCCTTGATTTCGAAAATAGATCACGTCTGTTATTTATGCAGTAAAAATAAACCAAATGTGGAGTTTTTAAATTTTCAAATCCATCATCCTATAGAAGAAATAATCAAATACCTAGGTCCTGTAAGAAAGACTAGAGGAAAATAAACCATTTTTTGGGACCTAAAAGAGGCGTTTTTCCTTATCCTTTCAGTAACTAATTTACTACTCTTTAATTCTCTCATGAAGATTATTGTACACATTTCGCTGAGTCACAGACACAGTTCCCATTTAGAGCATAAATTTACATACAAAAATAATTCACCCAATAGATAACAATATTTCAAATGTGTTTGAAATAATCAAATACCTAGGTCCTGTAAGAAAGACTAGGTACTGTAAGAAAGACTAGAGGAAAATAAACCATTTTTTGGGACCTAATAGAGGCGTTTTTCCTTATACTTTCAGTAACTAATTTACTAGTCTTTAATTCTCTCATGAACATTATTGCACACATTTAGCTGAGTCACAGACACAGTTCCCATTTAGAGCATAAATTTACATACAAAAATAATTCACCCAATAGATAACAATATTTCAAATGTGTTCTTTTGCAATATATTCTACAGGCCTACGATTGCATCAAATAATGTTGTTTTTCTCGTATTCAGATGTTCCAGCTCAGAGAACGAAATATAGCCAACAGTTCCGTTATCATGTTTGTTGTAATCTTAATGGGGCTATTATTTATTGGTTGTTTTTCTCGAATTCAGATGTTCCAGCTCAGAGAACGAAATATAGCCAACAGTTCCGTTATCATGTTTGTTGTAATCTTAATGGGGCTATTATTTATTGTGCTGCAATTTTTTCTAACATTTGTTTCAAATTTGGATCTACTGCTTCTTTTTCGGTAATTTTTTGATCAACTTCCAACATTTCAAATGCAAGAATGAAACAGTGTTTCTTTTATGCTTTGTTTAAAATAAAGCAGGACACATTTGGGGCGGCGGGCAATGCACTGTTCAACGTCAACATATTGACATAATAAATTGTTTTTACTTACAAGAAATACGAGTAACACCTCTAAATTCTTAGAACATCAATTTAGTATTGGAATTTGGCAACTTGATCAAATAAGTCGGAAAAGATACTGATGATGTCAACATTTGATGCATGTTCCGATGAGTTGTGAAACATGGAATAAACAATCTTCGGAATTCAAATTGTCCATCGAGATCAATGCATCAAATTGATATTGATTCCTAGAAAAGCGTTCTCTTATCATATTTCTTTTGTTTCTTTTACAGTTCCAGGAAGTGCAGAACAATATGAATGAAATGGAATCAATGCACTTGTGTTTTTATGGATATTTGAAATGGAAATAAAATAAATAAACAAAATTAATTTATTCATGGCTATGAGAATCGTTAGCTTTCGAAATATCCTGTACCGAAAGAATAGTCAAGTACCATTTTCAAAAACTCTTTCAACATTTTCCAATGAACACCAATAGGAGCTCATAGTAACTCAATAATAATCGCTTGTCTTCTTCGCCTAATTCTACATTGGCCATATTGTAGGCATGATCAACTAGATAATAGAAGACATCCACAATATTACCATCATTTACCATCGCGATGAGGAACTTCTTATAATCTACACACTAAATGTTTAGGTTGAAATTTATTATTTATAATTATAGCACCGAGTGTAGTTGGTTTAGTTCAAGTTTTTTTCATTATTATTTTTTCATTTGGCTGAATCTCAAGGTCGAATCGTGATGTTCCACTTGGGAGAACCAAATGAATAGCTGTTAACTTAATTTGTGCCTCGTAAAATAGGGTTTCAGGCAGTCTGTTCATTCATGGCATGTTTGATTCATTTACGTACCTACGAAAATGAGGAAAACATGTTTTGAATAACCCTCCCAGCACAGAATAGCTTTGTAAGCTATTTCTAAGAATCTTCGAGTCATGTGAGTGATTTTGTTCACCCCGAGTTGTAAATCAGCATCATTCACAATAAGACTAGCGGTCTGGGCTATTTACTGTAAGTTACTCGTTTTTCCTCGTGTCTCGAAATATGTTCCGTTTTATTTGAACAAATTAAATACAATTTTAAAACATAGTACCTAATTTAAGATTACAAGCCAAACACCTCGTCAAATCTGTCTCCAGCTGGGAAGGTCCCCTCCACACTTGCCCCATTCCCGCGCTGGACATATTTGAACAAATTAAATACAATTTTTAAACATAGTACCTAATCTAAGATTACAAGCCAAACACCTCGTCAAATCTGTCTCCAGCTGGGAAGGTCCCCTCCACACTTGCCCCATTCCCGCGCTGGACGGCCAAACCAATCCTTTGGTAGAGGAAGGATTTCGCCTTCACGTCAAAATTGTTTCACTGGGCTCTAAAATCTAGATTCTAGACTTACGAATTTTCCTCATGTGGTTGAGTGCACCCATATTTAGCCAGCATCATAGCGCAGTCCTAAGTGGTCACCCATCTCAACATGTTCGACGTAATAACATAACCAGCGTGTCCAATATGGTATTGCCGTTGGCTTCAATAGATTTATAGTAAAACCTATTCCTGAGGCAAGTACCAACAACACGTAATCAAGCAAGTAGTTATGTACATTCCTAGTATGTCATTCGCCAGAGCCTAGACACGGCGCAGACATAGCCATAGCCTTCACAACACATTAACATGGATAAAATAATACTAGAGGAATGCACTATGTGTGTGTAAGAGAGACGAGAGATAGAAAAAGTGCACTCAAATCCTATCGAGTCAAGGTTATCCGCGTCTCATGCAGCCGGGAGTGTATAAGAGAGACGAGAGATAGAAAAAGTGCACTCAAATCCTATCGAGTCAAGGTTATCCGCGTCTCATGCAGCCGGGAGTGTATTTATGGATGCAGTTTTAATGTGCACTCCACAGTTTAGTTGTTTGTAGTTGGCTGGGTCATGGTTACGGCAAGTTATAAATAAGATTTATCAATGCAGGCATTAACTTTTACTATTTCTTCGCTCAATGTTTCATGTTCGTCTTCTATGTTGTGTCTAGTGTTGAAGAATTTGACTTTCAAATGACTTTCGTTTTCCCCTTGGTTCTTCTCGAGTTTAATGTGTTTTCAATGGATGTACGTAACGATGTTTGCAGCATGGGTTCTCTTGGATTACTCGTCGCTCTAGGTTAGTTTTCTTAAGACGTTGTTAATCACATGGTTTGGATTTATAAAATGGGGCTCTAGCTCTTTAGATGCCAGGATTGTGATATGAATCAGTTCCTCTGGTCGATTCTTTTATTATCCTACTTCATCTGTTAGTCTGCTTATCTGCTAGTACCTATTTTTGAACGCAATTGTACCTGTAGATTCATTCATACCAATATATGTATGTAGATATTATTTTTCTAACTTTTCCTCAACATTATTCAGCGCTAGGTAGCTACGACAACACAGCATTAGCAATAGCAAAACTAATCAAAGTCGAAAAAACATTTCCCTTTGGCATTGGCTTGGATGCACTTAGAACAATGTCAGTGAGGTGTCTGTTCAGGAAATCTAAGAATATAATCATTCTTTCAATTCTTGGAAATGCTCCACCCAATGACGCGTTGCATAGCAATGTGTTAATTAAGTGTTGGTTCAATTAATTCCAATGGATTCAATGTCTTCCCGGATCTTCTTCATCCAGACAATGTTCGGACGCTCGGAGGAACTTAAATGTCCTTCAAAACAGTGTGTACTTCCTGTTTTTGATTCATAGAGACAACAATAGTTTCAAATAAGCGTATATCTGTGACTTGTATTTTTTCAAGGCGACTTTTATTCTACCTAACTACTTAATAAATGCTGTTAGTGGCATATAAATTGAATAGGTGTATATCAGTTTTTTTTTATGTGTATGTAAATGAGTTATTATAATACCGGTAACATTCAATTTAGCATGGTTTTTATGTTTCTTTCCAGCTCTGTATGTGACCACAATGATTAATGTTCCGTCCAAAGCTAGACTGATTTGAGAGTCGAGGAGATATGCGAAAGGTCTGACTTAGAGTCTAATTCTTTAATTTAAATTCAAAATAATCCGCTGACCTTTTTCGCTTAAATCCGCTGAAAATGGTGTAATATGTCATACTTTTATTTCTCAAATGCTCTCTGAGTATGTGGTCTAAGTAGGTATGTCAACCAATCCTGACTTCTGTTTGTTAATGACCTTCTTAATTTATTCTCCTTGTCCACATTGTTTTGTACATTTCTCATTTAGAGTTTAAGTAGACAATTTCCGCGATCGAGCTCTCAATTTTTGAACTTTTAGACGGCTATAACTATTTAAACCGACCAATACAATTGTTTCGTCTCTCAATGTCTGTTTTGACTCTGCAACAATCTGTGCTGTGCAGCATACTATTGTGCAGCATTGTCAGATCATCTACCGCACAGTTTATCATTAAACCCATAATAGGAGTAGGATCTTAGTTCCATTAGGAGCCGACATTATTAGATTAAGTTAGAGAAATAATAAACTAACAAGAGTCAAAACTTTTCCGAAAACAATATGAGCAAGATAATTGGTTAGGAAGATAGGAAACAATTTCCTTTTCGAGGAAGAAATGAGAAGATTAATTTCTTTAATAATTTTATTGGATAAAAGATGAAGAATCAAAGAAACTTTCCAAAAAAGAAAAGGTAAAGAGATGGCAGGTGTTCATGAAATTATGGGGACTAGTACCAACATAGGTATTATATTTTAAGTTTTATAATTTTTTGAGGTACCTACCTATGCGAGGTACCTATTGTACGAGTACGCTGGCGATTAATGAGATTTTCAAAGAGATTTCTTATTATTTTATTTTCTTCCTCGTTTTTCCTCGGTATAGGAATGAATATTTTGCCTAGCGGAAGAGACAAGCCAAAATCATGACTGTTTTTCAAAAACCTAACGAGTAGTCACTACACTACTAGTCAGGTACTTAGCACTCTTAGCAGATCAAATTAGCTTTCAATTTTTCAAAGTTATTGCCCGACAAGTTTGAGCGTAAATTTCAATCCTGATTGCAAATCGAAAAAAAAAAAAAAAAAACCACTACCTGTTTAATATCAAATTCTCGATGCGTGTATTCTTTATGTTCAAATTACATCCCTATCAAAAGCAATTACTCACATTAATAGAAACAGGTTGTGCAAGATTCTGAATGGTCCATAAAATTATCTAATATTTTGATATCACTAACTAATACCAAGAAGAGCAATAATCTTATAATCTATAGCCAATTTTGTATCGGGTACCCGTTTCTTCGCTTTAGTTTCTTCAAGATTTCTCTAAATTTTGAATTTCACAAAATAGAAGTATAGAAGTGCTAGTAATTATTATGGATACGATAAGATAGACCCCAGAGGTTACAATCAGACTGTTGAGTCAAATTTATTTTTCAAAGTTGAATATTTAAAGGTAGCTTTTGGCGAAGTAGACACATTAAGAATTTGCTGTCCCCGATTTCTTGGATCCAATATGTCAGCCATGGAGATACCAAAACAGAAGAAAAGTAAGATTGGACTGACTAAAATCATAAAATCAGTATATGCTGATAGTATCACAGGTAAAGAAAAAGACCGTTTACAGTCGTGAGTCTTCTTCTAAACCAGGTGGTGTATGGTATACAAGTTCAGAATGCAAACTAAATGGGTTTAAATGGGCCTTCTAATATCTTTCTATCATCGTTGGTCTGATAGGTTTATCTGATCTGATAATGACATTGCTGAAGAAACAATGGACATGGTGTGAAGAAGGAAAGCAATTAATGAGAAAATGGTGAACAAAATATATTACCTAAAACTATCTTCAACTTGAATTTGGACAAATTGAAAATAATAAAATAAATAGATGTTATAAAAACTGCCTCTAAGCATGCTATGGATAGGCGTAAGTAGGTCTTGTCAATCACTTGATTTTTTTTTTTCTTCATCTCTTAGAATCTGATTGTTTTCATAGGTATCCAACATGTTTTTTCAACATTGGATGCCATATCATATGATTTAATCTGACTTATTGAATCTCTTTTTATAAAAGGGTGCTGCTAAACGACTGAGAAAATTATCTAAAACAAAAAACCTGTTTCCATTCCATCTTTCCTCATTCTAAATTCCAAGTTGCCTCTAGTCTACCATTTGGATGTAGGTCTTTGGGTTAAAATGAAGAGTAGATGTTTCGTTAAACTTTAGCCCGTGAAATTTGGAAGACTCAATTCAACTGTTTTTTTTTTTTTTTTTTTTTTTTTTTTTTTT